>NC_058081.1:706819029-707119029 GCF_014858855.1 Bufo gargarizans
TTCTACTACAAAGGGGGCACAGAGGAGAGGGCATTTATACTACAAAGGTGGCACAGTAGGCATTACTACCATAAGGGGGCACAGTGGGCATTACTACCATAAGGGGGAACAGTGGGCATTACTACTACAAAAGGGGCACAGTGGGCATTAGTACCATAAGGGGGGCACAAAGGGCATTACTACTATAAAGGGGCACAGAGGGCTTTTCTACTATAAAGAGGGCGCAGAGGGAATTGCTACTGTAAAGGGGGCACAGAGGGCATTGCTACTATAAAGGGGGCACAGAGGGCGTTGATACTTTCAAGGGGGCACAGAAGGCATTGCTACTATAAAGGGGGCAGAGAGGGCATTGCTGCTATAAAGGGGGCACAAAGACCATTGCTGCTATAAAGGGGGCACAGAGGGCATTGCTGCTATAAAGGGGGCACAGAGGGCATTGCTGCTATAAAAGGGGCACAGAGGGCATTGCTACCATAAAGGGGGCACAGAGAGCATTGCTGCTATAAAGGGGGCACAGAGGGCATTGCTGCTATAAAGGGGGCACAGAGGGCATTGCTACCATAAAGGGGGCACAGAGGGCATTGCTGCTATAAAGGGGGCACAGAGGGCATTGCTGCTATAAAGGGGGCACAGAGGGCATTGCTACCATAAAGGGGGCACAGAGAGCATTGCTGCTATAAAGGGGGCACAAAGACCATTGCTGCTATAAAGGAGGCACAGAGGGCATTGCTGCTATAAAGGGGGCACAGAGGGCATTGCTGCTATAAAGGGGGCACAGAGGGCATTGCTGCTATAAAGGGGGCACAGAGGGCATTGCTGCTATAAAGGTGGCACAGAGGGCATTGCTACCATAAAGGGGGCACAGAGAGCATTGCTGCTATAAAGGGGGCACAAAGACCATTGCTGCTATAAAGGAGGCACAGAGGGCATTGCTGCTATAAAGGGGGCACAGAGGGCATTGCTGCTATAAAGGTGGCACAGAGGGCATTGCTACCATAAAGGGGGCACAGAGAGCATTGCTGCTATAAAGGGGGCACAAAGACCATTGCTGCTATAAAGGAGGCACAGAGGGCATTGCTGCTATAAAGGGGGCACAGAGGGCATTGCTGCTATAAAGGTGGCACAGAGGGCATTGCTGCTATAAAGGGGGCACAGAGGGCATTGCTGCTATAAAGGTGGCACAGAGGGCATTGCTACCATAAAGGGGGCACAGAGAGCATTGCTGCTATAAAGGGGGCACAAAGACCATTGCTGCTATAAAGGAGGCACAGAGGGCATTGCTGCTATAAAGGGGGCACAGAGGGCATTGCTGCTATAAAGGTGGCACAGAGGGCATTGCTACCATAAAGGGGGCACAGAGAGCATTGCTGCTATAAAGGGGGCACAGAGGGCATTGCTGCTATAAAGGTGGCACAGAGGGCATTGCTACCATAAAGGGGGCACAGAGAGCATTGCTGCTATAAAGGGGGCACAGAGGGCATTGCTGCTATAAAGGGGTGTTAAATAGATCTGCAGGTGATATCAATAACATTATCTGTACTTGTACCACCCCAGATGTGGCAGAACAGTCTCGGAGTTCGGTGGCTACTTGGCTTTCATGCAATTTTTAAATTGAGGGGGGGAGGGGGGGGGTATTTACATTTTTGCCTCAGGCAGCAGAAGAGCTAGAATCGCCCTGGTGTGGATCCAGTGAGCAGAACCCAGCACTGCAATAGTGTGACACAAACTTACATGAACCAAGATAGACCCGATTATTAATCTGTGGGGTCAGTTGGACACCTTTAGGCTTCTTTCACATTAGTGTTAGGATTTTCCGGTAGGGGAACAGCTTTCCGTATCCGCACTAAGCTAACAACGTGCGCTGCGTGAAGTCCGGCCCAGCCCTATCCACTATAATGGAGACGGGCGGGAGATGCGGACTCAGCACGACAAACATGCCGAGAGGCGGCCGGACAAAAACCGCAGCACACTAGTGAATGGGGCTGGGGTGGACGTCCGGCAGCACACGTGTGTAAACGTTAGTATGGATCGGGCAGGCTGTTCCCCTGCTGGACAAGCCTAACGCGAGTATGAACGAAGCCTAAGGTTGTGTAAGTGACTTGCATTGTAGTATAATATACATGGTTACGGTATCGATGATACACATTGTAATACAAAGTGCAAAGATTTTAGGCAGGTGTGGTAAAAAGGTTTTAAAGTCAGAATGCTTTCAAAAACAAAAGTGTTAATAGTTTATTTTGCTCAATTAACAAAATGCAAAGTGAATGAAGAAAAGAGAAATCTAAGTCCAATCAATATCTAATGAGACCACCCTTTGCCTTCAAATGAACATCAGTTCTTCTAGGTAGGTAGACCTGCATACCTGGAGGAGCATGGCATGGAGATTGTTCCAAACATCTTGGAGAACTAAACACAGATCTGATCTTCTGTGGATGTAGGCTTGCTCAAATCCTTCTGTCTCTTCAAGTAATCCCAGACAAATTTAATGAAATCAGGACTCTGTGGGGCCATATCAGCACTTCCAGGACTCCTTGTTCTTTTTTCTGCTAAAGGTATTTCTTAAAGTCCATCTGTCAGCAGATTTGTACCTGTGAACCTGTTACATGTGCTCTTGGCAGCTGAAGACATCTGTGTTGGTCCGATGTTCCTATGTGCCCGCATTGCTGAGAGAAATTATGTTTTATTATAGGCAAATGAGCCTCTAGGAGCAACGGGGGCGTTACCATTACTCCTAGAGGCTCTGCTCTCTCTGCAACTGCCATGTCCGCTTCACTGTGATTGACAGGGCCAAGCAGTGTAAATGTGATCACTCCTGGCCCTGACTTCTCCTAAAGTCTCGTGCCACACCATGCACTTCAGTATCCGGGGCAGGTGCAGTACAGAAGGGAAACGCCTGTGAGCCTCTTTACTGCGAGAGACTTTAGGAGAAGTCAATCAAAGTGCAGAGGGCTCAGCAGTTGCAGAGAGAGCAGAGCCTCTAGGTGTAACGGCAACGCCCCCATTGCTCCTAGGGGCTCATTTGCATATATTAAAACTTCATTTTTCTCAGCAGTGTGGACCTATATGAACATGGGACCAACACAGATGCCTTCAGCTGCCAAGCGCCCATGTACCAGGTCAGTCGGTGTCATAGGTACAAAACTGCTGAGAGATGGACTTTCAGGACATTGGCTGTATGTTTGGGGTCATTGTCCTGCAGCACATTATAGTACCATATACATAGTGACAGTACACTACAGATGATACACATAGTGATACAATTACAGTTGTTCTACATTGTATCCCTTTACATTACACTCGGCAATGATACGCATTGTTATACATTGTAGCAGTAGTGACATACCTTTTAGTATCATATAGGCTACTTTCACACTAGCATTAATATTTTCCGGTATTGAGTTCCGTCATAGGGTCTCAATACCAGAAAAAAAAAAACGCCTCCGTTTTGTCCCCATTCATCGTCAATGGGGACAAAATGTAACTGAACAGAACGGAGCGCTCCAAAATGCATTCCGTTCCGTTCTCATACCAGAGAGCTTTCCGTCCTGGGATGCGGAGCAAAACGGATCTGTCATGACACACAATGCAAGTCAATGGTGACGGATCCGTTTTCTCTGCCACAATAGAAAACGGATCCGTCCCCCATTGACTTTCAATGGAGTTCATGACTGATTTGTCTTGGCTATGTTACAGATAATACATCCGGATCCGTTCATAGCGGATGCAGACGGTTGTATTATCAGTAACGGAAAAGTTTTTTGCTGAACCCTGCCGGATCCAGCTAGTGTGAAAGTAGCCATACATAGTTACAGTACAGATGATACACATTGTGATACAATTCGGATTGTTCTACGTTGTAGCACTGTAAGTGCTCAGCAGTGATCCCCATTCCAGTAGATGTTCCTGGCCCATTGCATCCCGTGTATGAATCCTCTGCGGTGACGGCTTCTCTAATGGGTTCTGCTCCAGCCTCGGAGAATACGTTCTTCATTATCTTGTCGTTAACTTCATCTCTACAAGCTGTGTTATGGCAGCAGGTTCAGAGAATTAAGTCTATGAGCGGAGCACATCGTGTATTTATATACAAACCTGTTGTAGCCCGGAGAGCTCGGGAATATTGTGTGGCAGGAGGGTGGGGGGTGAGATCCTACCCTAAGACCTCTGCAGTAATTCTGTCAAAGAGAAATACATTGCCGACTATTGGAAAATAATGTAAATGAGATATGTAGAGCGCTAAGCCTAAAGTTCTCCTTTTATTACTGTGTAGCAGCAATAGAAGAGGAGCGGCTGATATCAGTCACACACACTGTATGGATGGAAATGTGTCTGGGGGGTCTCAGCGCTGGAGATATGTCCCATAAAGTAGTCATCATGGGGGGCAGGAAGGTTTCTACTCTTCATGTCATTCATCTCATTGGAAAACATTACAATCAGCCTTTCCCTAGACTGACATGGCTGATAAGTTTGGGTTTCCGTATAGCAGCACGTGGCGAGGTTACACTGCAGCTATTTGCCGCAGTTTCTCATCAAGTACAGGCACAACACAGAAAAAAGTGCAGCAAGCGCCCATGAGGTTTTGTGGGTTGTTTCCCTGCAAACTTAAAGGGGTTCTCTCACTTCAGCAAATGGCATTTATCATGTAGAGGAAGTTAATATAAGGCTCTTACTAATGTATTGTGATCGTCCATATTGCCTGCTTTGCTGGCCGGATTCATTTTTCCATTACATTACACACTGCTCATTTCCAGGGGTTGCGACCACCCTGCAATCCATCAGTGGTGGTCGTGCTTGCACACTATAGGAAAAGGTGACTGTGACAGTGACAGCTCACATAGGCTCACATAGGCAACCGCAACAAGCACGACCACCGCTGATCGATTGCAGGGTGGTCACAACCCCTGGAAACGAGCAGTGTGTAATGTAATGGAAAAATTAATCAGCAAAGCAGGCAATATGGACGATCACAATACATTAGTAAGTGCCTTGTAGTAACATTGCTAAAGTGAGGCAGCCCCTTTAGGCCTCGTTCCCAAAAGCAAGTTTTCCACACGGGTGCAATGAGTCACATTAACAGATTTCAATGGGTCCGCAAAAAAATACAGACAGCACACCGTGTGCTGTCCGCATCAGTATGTCCGTTCCGTAGCCCCGCAAAAAAAAATAGAACACGTCCTAATCTTGTCCTTTTTAGACATTGTTACAATGGATCCGCACAAAAAAAAAAAAAAAAACAGATGGCATACGGATGTCATCCGTTTTTTTTTTGTGCGGACGGCAAAACACATACGGTCGTGTGCATGTAGCCTTAATATGAAGTTTTGAATGAAGCGACTCTGTAGGTAACATCTGAAGCTTGCTTCGCCCATCACTAATGTCTAGTGGGGTGCAAAAAGTGTCTAAAGCGCATAATACATCTGATGCACAACAGGTATGCCAATTTTTTCAGTATGTCAAATGTTCTTTCTGGTGCGTGTGCCCTGGTGCTATCAATCTGCCACAAAATATCTGTTTTGCTGGTAGTGTACTTCAGTAGGAGCATGCACGTGGTATCACCAGCATTTATCTTTGCAGGATATATGTCTGTTGCTCTTCTTCCAGCTTCCCTTTTGCAGGGAGGGCTACCTGAAGTTACATGCTGCCTGCAGATTGTGCTGCATTTTCATGGTGACAGGTTCCCTTTAAAGCAAGGTTTCTCAACTCCTGTTGTCGGGACCCACCTACTGGTCAGGATTTGAGAATATCCCACAGAATGAATACCTGTGGTAAGTTATGAGGCATGGACACTAATTATATCTGCAATGTCCGACAGCGGCAAAGGGTCCCTTTAAGAAATATTTGTGACGTCAGTTGCAGTGAAGCAACAACTAGACAGAGTTCCTTTAAGAAATGGTGTTGGTGGTGATACCCAGGTGTAGGAATGGCCGAGTGATATAGGGTGGCCTAAAATGTCCCTTAATGTTTGTGTCACGGTGCTCCTACCTGGATACACTGGACCCCAGGCGTTGTCTTCAGACCTTCTGATGACGTTGAAAAGCAGCTTTACTTTCAATATAGGTTTCTCCAAACGATTTACAGACTTTTTCTTGGTTTCAGCAGGCTTTAGCATTAAAACTTTGGCAGGCAAACTCCTCTCTGCTACATATGTTGCTCTCTAGCTCTGCTGTACTGACAGGCCTAAATAGAGTCTCTGCTTCTGCAGGATGCTGCAGCTTCTCTCTTGGTAGTCTGTCTCTTAAGTAGTACCAGGGAACTCTACTTCCTGGCTTCTGAGGCTTCAGGCTGTGGCCGCTATAGCCTGCAGAGCTGAAGGTGCTCTAGCTGGTTTGCTTCGCTTAGCACGGCGACGTGCCCTTGCTTCCTTCTCCTAGCAGGGGGTAAGCTACACTGAACTCTAACTAACTAGTCTCCCGCCTCCTTAGAGGGAGAGTTAGAATGGAAAGAAGGGTTCCATTCTTTCTAACTGTAGCGCTGCCATGCTTGCTGCCACCTACTGGTGAACTAGGTATATTACATGATAACATAAACAGTTGCAAAATAGGAAATGCACATTGTTTGGACCTGAAATAAATACATATGATGACATGAGGTTAGACCAAAAAAGACAGTAGCGGGGTGCACAAGTGGTAATGCCACTCTGAGGAGTTACATATCACCTGCTCAATACTAAGGATATCTTAAAAACATGACTAGTAGGTGGGTTCTGAGGCCGGAGTTGAGAAACCCTGCTTTAAAGCTTTAAGAGTAGATGAGGCAGGCTGATGGGGACCGATATTAATTACCGTGGCGACCCATTGCAATAGATATGCTGCATCTTGATAGACCAGGGATGCTCAATCTGTGGCCCTCCAGCTGTTGCAAAACTACAACTACAAGCATGCCCTAATAGCTGTAGTCTGCCCAGGCATGCTGGGAGTTGTAGTTTTGCAACAGCTGGAGGGCCGCAGGTTGGGCATCCCTGTGATAGACGAGACTACTTTAGACCATTGCAAAAATCGTGATGCATGTCATTAACATAGTTGACACGTTTTAGAAAAAATGCCTAGTAAGGTGCAAAAAATACCTAAGACACTTAACACATCTTATGTACAACAGGTATGGCAATTTATTTTATTTTTTTGCACAATTTGCATGAGAATTCTGGTGCATTTGCCCTGGTGCTATCAATCTGCCACAGGGTATCAGTTTTGCTGGTAGTGTACTTCAGTAAGAGCATGCACATGGCATTACCAGCATTTATCTTTACAGGATATATGTCTGTTACTCTTCTTCCAGCTTCCCTTTTGCAGGGAGGGCTACCTGATGTTACCTCCTGCTCTATAAGCTGCTGCCCGCAGATTGCACTCCATTTTCATGATGACAGCTTCCCTTTTGCAGGGTGGGCTACCTGAAGTTACTCGGCAACCATTTCTCTTTCTATCGCCTTGACTACAATGTAGCAATTTTCTATTTAGTAAACATAGCAACTTCTGTCTGCTGTACAGTAGACTGCCTCTCCATGCTTCACAGGTGTATTCTGGAGTTCCTCCAGAAAATAGTGCAAACTGAGGGGGAAAAAGTGCAGGAACAGGAAAAATTGTGAGTGATGTACTATGTGTGGACTGGCCGGGAGTGACATATGGTATGAGATGGAGATCTAGGCTGTAATGTCAGCACATTGACCAATCTCATACTGGAAAGTAGCTGGAAATGAGCAGTAATGTGATTAGTGTAGATGCTCTATGGACCAGTAATGTGTTTCTGTATGCCATAGACTGGTCCTTCAGCATAGAGACAGCTGAGCTAATACTTAGTGACTGCTCCGTTAGCCCTTGCCATCTCTCATGTTCCAGCTGTCTAATCCACTCTCCTATAAAACCCTCTCCCTCAATGATTAGCTCTCCCTTCAGTGTGTTAATTAGTGGTGACGTCCCCTGCTTCCCGGGGAGGTTATTTTTGGGGATTCAGTTGCGTATGGGTTTTTTTATTTTTTTTCCAGCCATCCATGTCAAATATGGATCTGGATGAGAGGGGCTGGTTATCAGGTACATAGGCCTAGCTTCCATCCGTGACAGCCCCCCTTCTCTATAGATGAAGCATATGACTCATTTCTTCAGTCGGATTTAAATATACAACATGTCAGATCTATAAAGCCGAGGGATCAACCTATAGTCGAGCAATGATGTCAATGTAGCAATGGGAAGATTAAACCGCTCTTGCCTTAAAGGAGAAGCTTCACTTTGATGATAATCCTTTTAATGCTGTGTCCACGTTTGGCTGCAGATCAACCTTTACATGTTCTACATATGTGCTGGAGGGTTTCATCTTGGTAAGAAAGCGATGCCTTCCGTAGCCTGAAAGGCACTGGAATGAACAGGATTCTCAACCTGCACTGATCCCTTTATAGGGGGAGAATGTACCATACAGGAGGAGGACGTCGGTGAGGAGGTCATAGTCAGTGCTTAGAGGTAAAAACTCTACAAAGTGTCACATCGACAGCTCAGAGATCCCTCTGCGTTACAGTCAATGACTAGATAATTGTGCACAGCAATGCAAAGCAATTCAGAGCCGCCATCCGGTCTGCTAAAACAGTAAAGAACAATCCAGCTTTCATATTGTCAAGCAAATTTATTATCTGGCCATGCAATCCGCACAAACGTGTGACACGTCAGCCATCACATAATGAACCTTTATCAAACTCAGGCAAAGGAGGTGAAGAATGATGTTCTGTAAAGGCTATGGACAACTTTGAAATATTTTTTTTTACTTTAAAGGGATTGTCCCACGAAAAATATTCTACAGTTTCCAAACCAGCACCTGGATCTTAATTTCATATTTTTCGCCTGATGAAACGCACCTAGGTTTTAGAGAAGGACAATAAGAAAAAAAAAAAAATTTCATTAGACCTCAGGTCAGACCACCAATCAGACACCCAATGTTAATCAGACCTCAGCTAACAGCCCCAAAAAGACCCCCAATGTTAATAAGACCCCAGATCAGACCCCCAATCAGACCTCAACTCAGACCCCAATGTGAATGACCCCCAGTCAGATCTCAGATAAGAGCCCCATGCCTCTCATCAGCCCCCATTGCCTCATGCTTAATGAAAAAAACAAAAACACTTACCTCTCCTGCTCCGGAGACACCGCTGCTGCACACCGCCAGCGCTTTTCTTCCTTCTCCTAAATATTTTCCATTACACCTCAGGTCAAAACACCAATCAGACCCCGAATGTTAATCAGACCTCAGATCAGACCCCCAATGCCTCAGATCAGACCCCCATGTCAGCCATCAGCCCCCATCCATCAACCCCCCTAGTCAGCCATCAGCCCCCCATGTCATTCATCAGCCCCCCATGTCAGCCATCATGCCCCCATGTCAGCCATCAGCCCCCCATGTCACATTTCTCCCCCTCAAGGCCTCCATGTCACATTTCACCCCCTCAATGTCACATTTCTTACCCCTCCATGTCAAATCACCTATGTCACATCAGCCCTCACATTTCTCCCCCTCCATCCATGTTGCCACATTTCTCCCCCTCCATCCATGTTGTCGCACTTCTCCCCCTCCATCCATGTTGTCGCACTTCTCCCCCTCCATCCATATTGTCACATTTCTTTCCCCCTCCATCCATGTTGTCGCACTTCTCCCCCTCCATCCATGTTGTCGCACTTCTCCCCCTCCATCCATGTTGTCGCACTTCTCCCCCTCCATCCATACTGTTGTAGAAATATTAATAGTTGTAATCAGCTTGCATCAAAGTTTGTGTAAGGAAAAAGGTAAATCCCTTTTCTCTCAGCCGCAGTCAGAGACAGACCCAGGTGCTACCATCTTGATTGAAATTCTGAGCAAAACCCCCCCACCCCGCTCAGTCTGCGTCCTTTATTTACTAACAAAAGGTGTAAAAGGGGCTGGCCCAAGACAAGGATACAGGAAGTGATGACATATCAAAGGACAGGGAGGGGCAATCAATGTGACTGGCCAGACAATGCACACACCCCATCCCTGTATAAGGAAGGATGAGTCATGCCCATTACCCGACCAGCCAGGTGGCCGCCCACCCACAACAGTCCCTCCTCTTTGTTATATGCTCCCCAGTGTCCCTTGACAAATCTTGATCTTCTTCTTTGAAAAAAAGTCTTGTCTACGAAAAGTCCTGAATCCATAAAACAAAACAGATGATGGAAAACAGAACGTCAATCTTGACAAGTAGCTTCTTTTCTTCGGGAGGTGACTTAGGAGGTGGCGTTTCACGTTGGTCACCGGCTGGTTTGGGATCCTCTGCATCTGGTCCATGGTTTGGTCTTCAGGGCGTCTTGTCTGTTCGGGCTTCGGTAACTCAGTCGATTAGACATCAGGAACATTTCACTCCGGTGTATAGAAGGAATGGAAACAAAAAACATAAGTATATGTCCTATTTCCTTTCGCCCGTATCCAATGGAAAACCAGTGAGCCCCAAGACCTCCCAAAGCTTTAAAAAGGATTCTGACCCTCACTAGTCATAGCTTCCCCCCTGCCCTGCTCCTGTCAGTATGGGCCTGACCCTTGTCAATGGTGTCTGCTAGCCAGGCATAACCGTATACCTTCCTCACAACTGGAGGATCCCACATCTACAGGTCGCCTAGCTGCCCGGACACCCATACAGGATTAACAAGCGAGGAGCAGGAGCCAGAGCTAATATTAATATTGTCTATCAACAAATGCCTCCTTGTAACAAATAAACAAAAGTGATACTCTGCATTTTTTGACTTAGTTGAGCAGCTTCTTGCAGTGACCAATGTGGATCCAGTTGTCTCGTCCCTCGAACTTCATAGAGGTTGGCGTCATCAGCAGCACCTGGAATGGCCCCAGATATCTCGGCTCTAGTCCCGTCCTCGGATGTTTCTTTAGCACGACCCAATCACCTGGTTGACTAGAATGAACACTGGTTATTGAGTCTGGGTCCGGGAGAAACTTCCGAACCCGGTGGTGGACATCGGGTGATAACCCGTGGGGCTGCCTGGAGGCATACCTGATGGAATAAAAGGGTTACAGCAGAACATTCAGGCCATGGATCAGCCGTGATTTTTACCTTCTTTGCAAAAATCTGACCCAAGTACCAGCAAAGAAAAGGCAGTTGTGATGGTTTAGAAATTGATTGACATTTGAGAGGTTAGAAAGTTTGAAGATCGTTGTTTTCTGCACCACTTTCCCCCCTTTCTCATCGTCCTTAAAACCAGGACGAAGAGAAGCTGGATTAAACATGGTGCATCGTCTCAAGGTTAGATGGAGAGATGACGGAGGGATGAGAGAGAAGCTTTTATTCGGTTCACAGTCACCAGCGGATGCAGAGCAGACCCGAGTCAGTAAGACTGATCATGCACGCACATCATTACAGTTTTGGCGCCTAGGATCCTAGAGACTGAGGCCAGGCTTGTAGTTAGTTAAATAGGCTTTCTGTTTGTGTCAGGCCACAGGTGTTGCTACTCTTCATTGCAAGGACTCCATAATTTAAAGTGACATTTCACACTGGAGAGCTGATAAACTTCCCCACAAACTCAAACTAGGCTGGTGTTTTGCTCAGAAAGAATACTCAGGCACGTGCTACAAGACCAGTTATGGGAGGGGGTACCTCCATAGTAATTACAAATTAGAAATTTTATTATGCAGACATTTTATCTTAGGATGTGTGTGTGTTTTTATAGATTGTCATCTGTCTCCCTGTGTCGGATTTAGCCAAAGAACGCTCTAGCAGAGGGTACTTTGGCTGAATCAGGACCAGTGGTAAAACCGTCAGTATGAAAACCTTCTCATGGGCTTGGAGACGTGTTTTCAGTGTGTAGGGAGGCGTTTGCCGGTTTGTGAGCACTAAGTGCAAGCACTGGGCTTCTTCCCTTCAAATGTTTATACACATTAGAGAAGTGAAGTCTGCATAACGAGAGATACATATTATACCTCTGCTGGGGCTTCGCTATCCCTTTCTGGATACATATCTGCTTTTAAGACATGCATATCTGCCTTGTCGGTATACTCGTACCGTATACTGACAATAGCCGTAGCAATGTCTCTGTCACGACCCCTGGTCATGGTCGTGACTCCTTGGGAGCCGCATGCAGTTATCCGCGGTCTGGTGTTGTCGCAACCGCAGCTGGGGGCACTTAGTGGTTTGCCTCAGGTGCGGTTGCCGCGAATAACAGGCATGCGTGCGGTTGCCCTTGGCATCGTGTTTTGGTGTGCACGTCCTTCGTCTGTGTTTGTGTGCACTTCCTGGTCTGTTTGTTGTGCACGAGGTTGTATGCACTTGGACACCTCCCTTCACCTGTGGTTGTCCGCGGCAACGTCTGGTGTTATGCATGTGGTGGCAGGGTCTCTGCCTGCTGGTTGTTCTGCAGGACACGGTGGCCACGCATGCCGTTGCCAGCGGTGACAGGTGAGTGAGTGTGTGTGCTATTCCCCTTTTAGTTGGTGTTTTCCCTTCTGTGGTGTAGGAAGGGTTAACTCCCTTCCCAGTGTGTGTGTTGTCACTGGGTGTGGTTGACTGGTGGGTGTGGCCTTTTGGCCTATATAGCCTGAGTCTCTTGCAGGCTTCAGTAGGTTGCTCTCAGCCATGCTGGCTGGAGCAGCCTCCTGTCTCCTCCATCTGCCTGGTGAGGACCATCCTTCTGGTCATAAAACCTTGTTAGTAAAACCATTGTCAGTTAATACTATGTTTCACAGTGTTATCTAGGTGTGTGTGGGGTTATCTTGTTAGTGCAGCTTATGGTTTCCTGGTTTCCCATGTAATGTCTGGTGTGTGCTGTGTCCTTTATGTTGCTGTGGACATCAGCACTTGTTCATGGGTTCCAGGTTTGTGTGTCTGTGGCAGGTAAGTGCAGGACTAGTCTCACTTACCTGTCATTTCCATATGTCTGTTGATGTTCCCCCTGTGTTGCTTGGCCCTTGAGACCCCGGCTCCTCCATGCCTAGGAGGAGTAGGGCGTCTGACTCTGTCCCCTAGTACAGGGCCGACTTGAGGGCTCGTAGGGACTGTAAGGTTCCGGCGTATGAGTCCTCCTACCATCAAGGTCGGCTCATACTGATAGGAGACAGGGTCAGCGTTAGGGACGCAATAGGAGGTGACCTGCTCCCTAACTCTGTGGTCCCGGCCAAGGGGTAACCCTATCGTCTCCTGGCACCGCACGGCTGGGGGTTTCCCCCACCGCCAGCCGTGACAGTCTCGCAGATAATCTCAAACCTATAAGAACCAGTAGAATGATCTTTATTAGATACTGATCACTTTGGAGCAGTATTGAATGAGGTCCATGCTGACAGTGATGGGGGGTGGGCGGCCACCTGGCTGGTCGGGTAATGGGCATGACTCATCCTTCCTTATACAGGGATGGGGTGTGTGCATTGTCTGGCCAGCCACATTGATTGCCCTCCCCTGTCCTTTGACATGTCATCACTTCCTGTATGTTATAACTTCCTGTATCCTTGTCTTGGGCCAGCCCCTTTTACACCTTTTGTTAGTAAATAAAGGACGCAGACTGAGCGGGCCGAAGGGGGGGGGGAGTTGCTCCGAATTTCAATCAAGATGGTAGCACCTGGGTCTGTCTCTGACTGCGGCTGATGGAAAGGGGATTTAACTTTTTCCTTACACAAACTTTGAGGCGAGCTGATTACAACTATTAATATTTCTACAACAATATTGTCAGATTTCTCCCCCTCCATCCATGTTGTCAGATTTCTCCCCCTCCATCCATGTTGTCAGATTTCTCCCCCTCCATCCATGTTGTCGCATTTCTCCCCCTCCATCCATGTTGTCGCATTTCTCCCCCTCCATCCATGTTGTCGCATTTCTCCCCCTCCATCCATGTTGTCGCATTTCTCCCCCTCCATCCATGTTGTCGCATTTCTCCCACTCCATCCATGTTGTCGCATTTCTCCCCCCTCCATCCATGTTGTCACATTTCTCCCCCTCCATCCATGTTGTCACATTTCTCCCCCCTCCATCATGTCCATTTCACCCCCCCCATGCCACATACATTTCTCCCTGCGGGCTGCACAGACAGACTACTCAGAGACATTTGTCCACACAGTTACTCACCACCAACAGCTCCGCCTCCAGTCTCCAGACCTCCGCTACCCAGTTGCTTCTGCCTGCCGCCCGCCGCTGCCGCAGCGCCACTCGGCAGTCACACACCCCTGACCCCGTGACTGTCTGTGTTGCCGATGCTATGCTGCTGCTGAGCCTGCGTGCCGCTCTGTGAGGAGGTGAGGGCCGGGGCCGCGCGGCACACCTGCAGGCTGGGGCGGGCGGCCTGGCCCGGCAGGGCAAGTCCGCAAGTTATGTATTTAAAAAAAATATATATAAATAAATAAATAAATACATTTTCCGCCCTGGCACCGCAAGCAGCCGCTTGGTCTGCCTTATTATAGAGCCGAAAACTCACTGAAAAAAGTGTCCTAAATGGGTCAAAATGCTCCAAACCCAGACACTGTGGCGTGTCTATAACCGGGGGAGCAATTCCTCTGCATGCGGTCCGCAAACAAGGCCAATCCCCAGCAAAAAATGCGTACAATGGAGGATGCCGGTGCGGACCGCATGCACCACAAGGACATCTTATACAAAATGATACATTGTGCAGATGAAAAAATATACATACACAATTCACTGCAAAACATGCACTAAAATGATACGCAACTGACAATACTAGCCAATTCCTCAGGCCGATTTTAAAAGCTGAGAACTTTTCCAATATCTTCCAGTCAGAACATATCGGAGCCCCTCATGCACCACGTCATCCCCTGGTTATAGACACGCCACAGTGTCTGGGTTTGGAGCATTTTCACCCGTTTAGGCCTTTTTTCAGTGAGTTTTTGTCCTTATGTCTATGGAATGTGCCACTTTATTTTGTTGGTAACATTCTTTTCCACCTGGTAGCTTCTGTGTCACATGGTCTGTTGTGGGTGCGGCTCACAGCTTTATCCTTCCTCACAGTGCATTGGTGATACCCCTATGGAGGCATGTGAGAGCCTGGCTGTGAGTTGATTGCACTGTTCAGACCCTGTTCACACACCACAGGCAGTTTAGTAGTAGGACCCCATGCATGCTGAGACACCATGACGTGGTGCATGAGGGTGTAGTGTCCCACTACGTAAAGGTGGGCACTACTAAGGGTCAATTGGGTCATGTTGTCCCCCACCTCCTGTGGGAGATTGCTATTATGTGTTGTATTGTATGACTGCATAATTCCATGTTAATTCCTGTGTACCAGGCCTGCTAGGGGTGTAGTTTCTCCTCCTAAGCTTAGAGGGAGCTAGGGAACCCCCTAGTATATATAGTTAGGCCCAGACAGGAAAGGGTTAGTCCAGTCTAGTCCAGGAGGCTAAGTAGTTCAGTCTAGCCTGCCTGAAGTCCTGAGCAAGTGTAGCTCAGAGGTTAGTCCAGGAGAAGAAGTTTCCTCCTGAAGTATCCTGCATCTTGCAAAGTACAGAGCAGTGCCAATCCTATCCAGCCAAGTAGAAAGCTGAAGGGCAGAAAGTTTATTTACAGCAAGAGGATTTATACCAGAGGAAGGTTTCCCTACCCAAGGATAAAGCCAGCTATTAGGCATACGGGCCTTGGAGAAAGCCAGACAGGATTCTGCAGAAAGTACAGCCTGATCTGTGAGTTTTATTCCCTCCGAGTTACCTTGCTAGGATTCTACCTGCCATTTATGTAAAGCCTGCCTGATACCAATATCCTTCATATGGAACTGTCTGAAGCTTGTACATAGTTGAACTGTTCAGTAAAGAGGAATTTTAGTTCACTACAATCGTGTGTACCTCCATTATTCCTCCTAACAATCGGTGTGCCACCGTTACCGGCACTGGCGTCACGAACTGTAAGGGATCTTGCCACAGGCACGCTAAACCTACAACACGCAGGGCACCTCACCTATCACCCGGCCTGGTCCCTATATCCAGAGAGTGCCCCAAGGATCTACGAGCCAGCCTCTCCATCACTGCTGTACGCCTGCCCAGGGTATCCTACAAACTGTGAGTACTAAGAGCAACCCTCGGTCCGTTAACTGATCCCCGTGACCTCACATTCTCTTACCCTTAAGGACTGGCGTACTGCATATTTTGGCATCACGAACAGGATGCGAATATTTCTACGCCATAGTGAAATCTGAACTGTGTGCCATAATTGCCTACTAAGTGATAAATGCCCTATCTGTTTATTTGAAAATTTGTACATTGCGGACTGTTTGCTGATTTCCGAGCCACCGCTTGCTGTCAGTGAATCGACAGCGTTATGTTTCAAGATGGCCGCTTAAGCTGACTGGAATTATCGTTGCGCCATCGTTGTGTCCGTCTGCAAAGAAGATACCACCTAGCGTGAATCTTGAAGCTTAGAGAGGCCGCGCCTATCTCCCGACGCTGCGTGTGGGACTTCCGCACGACGTAATCACGTACCTCGCGAGACTTGGACTGCGCATCACCGGAGTTAGTAAAACTTCTGTATTAACCGGCCCCTTTGGGTTCAAGTGCTGGGAAGATTCCGATCCTTGCTGGAAGTCTGGGGGGAGGTCCCTCATTAGTAATAAAGGACTCGATTCGGGGGAAGCACGTCTAATTTGGATTTTGGCCTGCTCCGCCGCTCCTTAAAGGGCCATACCCTCTCCGTGGTCACTCTTAGCAACGTCCTGAGAGAGCGAAGTCCAGCGTGAGTCTGCCTACAGAACTTGCCTCTATAGACCACGCCATGTCCGCATCTGAGGAAACAGCGCAGGTGGCCCCCAACGAGCCTTCCGTAACTCATGCAGCTGAGAACAGGGCGCCCGCCGCTGCGGCAGCATCCAGTCTGATGCCGCTGACCATGCCATATTATTTTGGGGCCCCCTGGTTCCCGCGATATTCCGGGGAAGCCCACAAATTGAAAGACTTTAAGGACCAGATCATGGCCTTATTCCGGCTCTATCCTATCTCCGCTGAGCAACAGATGGAGATTCTCTTAGCGCAGTTAGAAGGGGCTGCCCGCAGGGAGGTCATGTCATGGCCCAGCTCCGAAAGAAATAATATGGAACAGATCTTTGATTGCCTCGGCACCACGTTTGAAGCCAGGACGGTGTCAGAAGTTAAGATGCGGTTTTTCAGCAAAAAGCAACAGCCCGGTGAGTCACTCTGTGATTTTGCTTTGTCCCTGCAAGAGACCCTGAGGGCCGTGGTCCAGGTGGACCCCCGGGAGGCTGAGGACCAGGATCGGACCCTGAGAGAACAGTTCATTGCGGGTGTAAACGCTGAGCACTTAAAGGCCAGCTGAGGATGCTGTCGGCCCAACACCCCAATTGTACGTTTTTGGACTTTTAAGAGCTGGCCATCAGTATCCTGGGTCAATTAAACCTCAGGTCTGCCAGCCAAAAATTATTGATGTGAAACCGTCCGGAGCCAGTCAAGCCACCCAGGCTCCAGTAACAGATGTGGTGGCGGCGTTAATGGAGCAAGTTAACCATCTCACTAAGAGCCTGGAAAAGGGGTGCAGGAAAATAGAGGAATGGGAAAGACCATTGTTATTGGAAGACGAGAGCCCCCTACCTCAAAGGCTCCTCCCGCCTGCATATAAAGAGGTCTACCCCAAAGAACCCGATGGACGACCAAGTTACCGGTCTAAGAATCGCAAGCAGCCTGTCTGCACCTATTGTAAAAAATCTGGCCATACCTGAGACAACGTGTTGGTAGTTAAACGGGCCACCCCTGAGGCCGAGGACCGCCCCTCGGGAGGTAGAACAGTAGGTCCAAAAGATCCAAGTTGGATGCCCAGATACGTAGGATCTCAGTCCAAAAATTAACATATGCATTAACGGGATACCTTTTGAAGCCCTGCTGGATACTGGGTCTCAGGTCACCACCATCCAACGACCCACCTTAACAAATTCTGGGATTCAAGTCTCCTCACCCAGCCACCAGAATCCTGGCTGGATATCATTGCTAGCAACGGCAAGCCGGTGAAAGTCCATGGGTACTGGGAACCTACCCTTCAGGTGGGAGAAGCCACCCTGCCACAGCAAGGTGTGATTGTGGTGCAAGCCAGAGATAAAGGGGGACACCCTGTGATCTTAGGGACTAATGTCTTTAAAAATTGTTACTCCAAGGTACTTGAGGCACTGAACCAATCCATACCTTCAGTTTCACCTGCTTCTAAAAGAGTCATTCAAAAGACTATCAGTGTGCTGTGTGCTCAGCAAAAATTTGCGAATGGAAAAGGAGAAATCTGTACTGCCCGGATCCGGGATAACCGGCCGGTAATCCTGCAACCGAATTCCCAGATCATCCTGTGGTGCCGTGCTGTACTATGGATTCAGGGCCAAGACTATCAAGCCCTGGTGGAGCCTATCCAAATTGAAAATCATCCCTTCGTGCGAGCAGCCAAGAGCCTGGTGACTGTATCTCAAGGTAAAGTGCCTGTCCGTTTGATTAATTTCAGTGATCACCCTGTTACTCTCTCTAAGCACTGCCCTGTTGCTCAGCTTTTCTAGGTATCATTCCAGGATGTTATCCGTCTGCCTGCCGCGGAGACGTCTCAAACCGCACAGAGAAGCAGCGCCCCTGCCAGCGCCTCTTCAGTATCCTGGTGAGAGGAACTTCATGTGGGGAACGAATCCACCCCGAAGGATCAAATAGAGGGACTCCTGAATCTGGTGAAGGAGCACCACCAGGCCTTTAGCAAGCACTCCACGGACTACGGAGATGTTAGTGTAATCAAACACACCATACCCACCGGCTCTCATCCTCCTATCAAGGAGAGATACAGACCCATACCACCTACTACCTACCAGTCCGTAAAAGAGATGATACAGGAAATGAAGGACTCTAATATAATCCGGGACAGTCATAGCCCCTGGGCTGCACCCCTAGTTCTTGTTCGTAAAAAAGATGGCAGCATTAGGTTCTGTGTGGACTATAGAAAAATCTATCAAATCACCCACAAAGACGCTTATCCGTTGCCACGCATTGAAGAGTCTTTGACTGCCCTGGGGTCATCAGCCTACTTCTCAACTCTGGACTTAACCAGTGTATGCTGGCAGGTACCTATGGCCCCGGAAGACCGGGAAAAGACCGCTTTCACCACGCCTATGGGCCTGTTTGAATTCAACTACAAGCCTTTCGGACTGTGTAATGCTCCAGGGATGTTCCAGCGGTTGATGGAGCGTTGTTTATGCCATAAGAACTTTGAGACTGTATTGCTATACTTGGATGATGTCATTATCTACTCCAAGACATATGAGGATCATTTAAAGCATCTGGCGAAAGTGTTTCAAGTCCTCATTAACCCCTTAGGGACACAGCCTTTTTACACCTTAGGACCAGGCCATTTTTTGCAAATCTGACCAGTGTCACTTTAAGTGCTCATAACTTTAAAACGCTTTGACTTATCCAGGCCGTTCTGAGATTGTTTTTTCGTCACATATTGTACTTCATGACACTGGTGAAATGAAGTCAAAAAAATATTTTTTTTTGCACCAAAAAATACCTAATTTAACAAATTTTTGGAAAAATTAGCAAATTTCAAAGTTTCAGTTTCTCTACTTCTGTAATACATAGTAATACCCCCAAAAATTGTGATGACTTTACATTCCCCATATGTCTACTTTATGTTTGAATTGTTTTGGGAATGATATTTTATTTTTTGGGGATGTTATAAGGCTTAGAAGTTTAGAAGCAAATCTTGAAATTTTTCAGCAATTTACAAAAACGACATTTTTAGGGACCAGTTCAGGTCTGAAGTCACTTTGCGAGGCTTACATAATAGAAACCACCCAAAAATGACCCCATCTAAGAAACTACACCCCTCAAGGTATTCAAAACTGATTTTACATACGTTGTTAACCCTTTAGGTGTTGCACAAGAGTTATTGGCAAATGGGGATGAAATTTGAGAATTTCTTTTTTTTGTCAAATTTTTTATTTTAACCCATTTTTTCCACTAACAAAGCAAGGGTTAACAGCCAAACAAGACTGTATCTTTATTACCCTGACTCTGCCGTTTACAGAAATACCCAATATGTGGCCGTACACTACTGTACGGCCACACAGCGGGGCGTAGAGTGAAAGGTGCGCCGTTTGGTTTTTGGAGGGCTGATTTTTATGGACTGGTTTATTTACACCATGTCCCATTTGAAGACCCCTGATGCACCCCTAGAGTAGAAACTCCCTAAAAGTGATCCCATCTAAGAAACTACACCCCTCAAGGTATTCAAAACTGATTTTACATTCGTCGTTAACCCTTTAGGTGTTGCGCAAGAGTTATTGGCAAATGGGGATGAAATTGGAAAATTTCATTTTTTTGCCTTATTTTCCATTTTAACCCATGTTTTCTACTAACAAAGCAAGGGTTAACAGCCAAACAAGACTGTATCTTTATTACCCTGACTCTGCCGTTTACAGAAATACCCAATATGTGGCCGTACACTACTGTACGGCCACACAGCGGGGCGTAGAGTGAAAGGTGCGCCGTTTGGTTTTTGGAGGGCTGATTTTTATGGACCGGTTTATTTACACCGTGTCCTGTTTCAACCCCCCTGATGCACCCCTGGAGTCGAAACTCCCTAAAAGTGACCCCATTTTGGAAACTACGGGATAAGGTGGCATTATTTGGGGGACTATTTTTAGGGTACATATGATTTTTGGTTGCTCTATATTACATTTTTGTGAGGCAAGGTTACCAAAAATTGAAATTCTGATATTTCATCTCCATTTGCCATTAACTGTTGAGGAACACCTAAAGGGTTAATAAAGTTTGTATAATCATTTTTGAATACCTTGAGGGGTGTAGTTTCTTAGATGGGGTCAATTTTAGGGAGTTTTTACTCTAGGGGGGCATCAGGGGGGCTTCAAAAGGGATATGGTGTCAATAAAAAAGGCCATCAAAATCGGCCTTCCAGAAACCATGTCGGTCCTTTCCTTTTGCAGCCTCCCTTTTACGGATACAGCAGTTTACGACCACAAATGTGGCGTTTCTGTAAACTGCAGTATCAGGGTAATAAATTTTAACTTTTGTTTGGTTGTTAACCCTTGTTTTCTTACCGGAAAAAACGGACTGAAATGGAAAAGTGCCAAAAATAGCGGTTTTGGCACCGTTTTTTTTGTTTTTTTTTTAACCGTGTTAATCTGGGTAGTTAGGTCATGGGATATTGTTATAGAGGAGATTCTTACGGACGCGGCAATATCTAATAAGTCTACTTTTTTTTACAATTATTTAGGTTTTTGACTATATTATCTTTTTTGATACAACTTTTTTTTTTGGGTATCTCTAAAGTCTAAGTGTCATTTTTTTAATTTTCTTTTAGCCAATTATCTTATGTGGGGGCTCATTTTTTGCGGGATGAGCGGACGGTTTTATTGGCACTATTTTGGGGGCTATATGACTTTTTGATCGCTTGCTATTAAACTTTTTGTTATGTAAGGTGACAAAAAAAAAATTTTTTGCACCTATTTTTTTTTTTTTTTTTAACTGTTTAATCTGGGGGGTTGGGTCATGGGGTATTTTTATAGAGGAGATTCTTACGGACGTGGCGATACCTAATAAGTCAACTTTTTTTTTACAATTATTTAGGTTTTAGACTATATTATCCTTTTTGATACCCTAAAAAAAATTTGTATCTCTAAAGTCTAAGAGTCATTTTCTATTTTTTTTTTTATCTGATTATCTTATGTGGGGGCTCATTTTTTGCGGGATGAGATGACGGTTTTATTGGCACTAATTTGGGGGCTATATGACTTTTTGATCGCTTGCTATTAAACTTTTTATTATGTAAGGTGACAAAAAAAAACCTTTTTTTGCACCTTTTTTTTTTTTCTGGACCGTGTTAATCTGGGGGGTTAGGTCATGGGGCATTTTTATAGAGGAGATTATTACAGACGCGGCAATACCTATGTCTACTTTTAATAAATTATTTTAGTTTTTTTGGGTGTCTCAAGTCTGAGAACCATTTTTTTTTATCTGATGTCAGTGCTAAATTGGGATATAAATTTAGTACTCCATGGAAGTGTGATACTCCCTGAAGCAACCGTCAATGCAGAGGCCCGGATGATCGGGGCATGTGTCGCACTGAGTAGTCGTGTCCTTCCGTATCCCCCTCCTGCGACACACTCTGCACTTTTTTTGGGTTCGTCCCTTCTTTCCAGTATGGGGGACCACACCTGGAAAGTGTTGGCCAGGGACGATCCGGGCGCCTACAGTTCCCGAGGTACTCCGGCCTGCTCTTTCCCGGTCCGAAAAGATCAGGGCCTTGAGGACTGCCTCATAGAACTGGAGGAATGTCCCTGTGCTGCCAGCGCTTCGGGATAGTACAAAAGAGTTGTACATGGCAACCTGCACCAAGTAGACCGCAACTTTTTTGTACCATGCCCGGGTTTTGCGCATGGCGTTATATGGCTTGAGGACTTGATCCGAGAGATCAACTCCTCCCATATACCGATTGTAGGCGACGATACAATCGGGCTTGAGGACCGTTGCCGCGGTACCTCGCACAGGGACAGGGGTGATGCCGTTACCATGAATTGTGGACAGCATAAGGACATCCCTCTTGTCCTTATACCTGACCAGCAACAGGTTTCCAGTGGTAAGGGCACGGGTCTCACCCCTGGGGATAGGTACCTGGAGGGGGTGGGCAGGGAGGCCGCGTTGATTTTTCCGCACGGTCCCACAAGCGGACGTGGATCTGGCGGCAAGGGACTGGAACAAGGGGATACTGGTATAAAAGTTATCCACGTACAAGTGGTAACCCTTATCCAGCAGTGGGTGCATAAGGTCCCACACAAGTTTCCCGGTAACACCCAGAGTGGGGGGACATTCTGGGGGTTGAATCCGGGAATCTCGCCCCTCGTATACACGAAATTTGTAAGTGTACCCTGAGGTACTCTCACAAATTTTGTATAGCTTCACGCCATACCTCGCCCGCTTGGAAGGCACATACTGGCGGAAAATGAGTCTCCCCTTGAACGCAATGAGAGACTCATCAACCACGACCTCCCTTCCAGGTACATAGGCCTCCATGAATTTGGCCCCAAAGTGATCGATGACCGGCCGTATCTTGTACAGACGGTCATGGGCAGGATCACCTCGGGGTGGACATGCTGCATTATCGGAATAATGCAGACATTTCCTGATGGCCTCAAACCGGGAGCGTGTCATAACCGTACTGTAAAGTGGGGTCTGATATAGGACGTCCCCACTCCAGTACAGCCTGGCACTGGGTTTCTTGACCAGGCCCATATGCAGCACGAGGCCCCAAAATGTCCTCATTTCGGCTGCACTGACCGGCGTCCAGCCACCGGGCCTGGCCAAAAAGGAGCCCGGGTGTTGAGCGACGAACTGTTGGGCGTACAGATTCGTCTGCTCCACCATCAGATTTACCAGTGGGTCACTGAAAAAATGACAAAAAAAGTCATATTCAGTGTAGCCCACTGTGGAAATCTGGATTCCTGATTGGCCTACAAAATCAGGAATCACGGGCTCGTATCGCTCTGGGCTACACCAGACAAGTTCACCGGCAGGGTGCTCCGGTGGATTTAACTGGTGGGCCGGGAAACCAGCACGAGCCCCAGAGCTGCTCGTACTAGTGTGGGCCACAGGGTCCCTAACATGGCGGTCCCCTTGCTCCGCCTGGCGGCGTCTCCGCCGCCTTGGGGGCTCATCATCATCGCTAGATGATGAGGAGGATGCGGATGACAACAGTAATGTGGGGTCATCCTCATCCTCACTGGGACTCTCGGACTCGGAGTCAAGCTGGGCGTATGCCTCCTCGGCCGAGAACGTCCGGCGGGCCATAGGGGAGTGTGTGTCTGCGTGTATATGTGCGTGTGTGTAACTCTTTATTTGGTGTGCGTGTGTGAGGGGGCGCGGGTGTTCACGAACTCACCCTAAAACTAACAGAAAAAAATAAATAAAACTAACTAAAAAAAGGGCAAAAAAGTGAGGAAAAAAAATTCAAAACTGCTGATCAACCGTCCGAAGTTGATCAGCGGTGGGGTGTGCGATGCGCTAACAGTGGCCGGACGCTAAGTGCCGGTCACAGTCAGCGAACTCAAAAAAAAAAAAAAAAAAGCACCCCAAAAAAGGTGGGGGGGGGGGCAAGTGGCAGGGGGAGGGGGGCAAGTGGCAGCACCCCTGGGGGGTCTAGGGTCACACAGCTGTGCTGTGGACCCCAGACACCCTAACTAGGGTGATGCAATGAAAAGTAAAAAAAACTAACTTTCCCTTTTTTTTCCCTGCCTATCCCAAACTTTCCCTAGCTGTCCCTATGTACCTGATGGGGTGCTGGGGGCACAGATCGGGTCCTGGGGGCACAGATCAGGGGTGCTGGCAGCGATGGTGGACACGTGCAGGCAGCTCCTCTCTCCTCCGGCGCTGGAACACAAAAGGAGGAGGAGAGGGGCGCCTGCCTCTTTTGAATCTGCCGCCGGACCGCCCCCTGACCAATCAGAAAGCGATCCTGAGTGGTGATGTCACCATCACCACTCAGGATCGCTGGATGGTGATTGGTGGAGTGAAATCACACCACCATCACCATCCTGTTCCGGGTTATCGGGTCTTCAGAGACCCGAATAACCCGGAAACGCAGAAAACCGCAGGTCTGAATTGACCTGCGGTTTTTTGCGATCGCATACATGGGGGGGTCACCGGACCCCCCGACGCATTTGCCCCAAGTGCCTGCTCAATGATTTGAGCAGGCACGGGGTTCCGATCGCCGCCGGCCGCGCGGCGGTGATTGAAAATGCACAGGGCGTACATGTACGCCCTGTGTCCTTAAGTACCAGGGCACAAGGGCGTACCTGTACGCCCTGTGTCCTTAAGGGGTTAAATATGGCCTTAAAATCAAGCCGTCCAAGTGCCATCTGCTGAAACCAGCGGTAAAGTACCTGGGACATGTTGTTAGTGCAGAAGTAGTGCAGCCTGATCCTGATAAACTTGCTGCTGTCCGTAATTGGCCTACACCCACCACCGTGAAGGAAGTGAGAAGTTTCCTCAGTTTTGCAGGATATTACAGACGCTTCATCCTGCATTTTGCACATATTGCGGATCCGATCCAGGAACTCCTAAGGGGGCATCCCAAAAAGAGTCCAAAGACTCCTATCCCTGTTGAATGGAATGAAGAACGGGAGATTGCCTTCCAGCTCCTGAAGAAGAAGCTGACCGAACCCCCTGTCCTGGGTTACCCGGATTATCAGAAGCCGTTCCACCTCTATACGGATGCCAGTAAAAGAGGCCTGGGAGCCGTATTGGCTCAGGTGCAAGACAACAAAGAGAGGGTGATTGCCTACGCCAGCAGATCCCTATGGGGAGCTGAGAAAAAACAATCAGAATTATAGTTCCTTCAAGCTGGAATTCCTTGCTTTAGTGTGGGCTGTGACTGAAAAATTCAAGGACTACCTTGCTGCCACTCCGTTTGTCGCCTTCACTGACAACAATCCCCTGGCGCATCTGAATACAGCCAAATTAAGGGCTCTGGAGCAAAGATGGGCCTCCCGCCTTGCCAACTATGACTTCACTGTGAAATACCGGGCAGGCCGCTCAAATGAGAATGCTGATGCCCTGTCTCGGCTTCCCACTACAGAAGCACCAGATGAGTCAAAGGATGCCTGGGAAGAAGTGGAAATGCCGGCGTTTTACAACAAGTTTCCTCAGCAAGATAATGTTCACACTGAAAATAATTCAGCTGCTGATCCCTCTCCACCGAATAATGCTGAGTCCAGGGGTGAACAAGAAAGGTGGATTAAGCTCTAGTCAGAAAGTAAAGTCCTCGGTGAACTGCTCGACTTCCTTACGAGTGGAAGAACTCCTGAAAGAGTCCGCATGAAGAGTGCAGACCCAGAACTATTGAAATTGTGGAGACATCGCCACCAACTCTTTCTTCAAAAAGGCCTGTTGCTAAGAAGGAGCCTGGATCCGGTGTCCTGTGATAGGGTGTACCAGATTCTCATACCACATCGAGACGCTGGTCTTGTATTAGAGATGTATCATAACCGGTCAGGACACTTCGGCGTGCAGAAAACTGAGGCCACCATTCGCAGAAGGTTCTATTGGATTGGGATGAGGGAAGACATTGAAAAATGGTGCCGGGAATGTACTGCCTGTGTCGTCGGGAGAAGTGAGCGCCATGACCAGAGAGCGCCTCTCCATCCTATTGCAAGTAAAACTCCCCTGGAGCTTGTTGCCATTGATCATGTGAAGTTGGAGCCAAGTCGCTCAGGGTATACTTATGCCATGACCATTATTGATCACTTCACTAAGTTTGTTGTAGCAGTGCCCGTGAAGGACCTGACAGCCAAGACTGCAGCGGAAGCGTTCTGGAAGCATTTCCTCCTGCCCTACGGCTGCCCAGAGAGAATCCTCACCGACCAGGGGTCTGCGTTTGAATCACAGTTGTTCCAGGAGTTGTGCCTGCTACACAATTGCCAGAAGGTCCGGACCACAGCCTATCATCCGCAAGGTAACGGACTCTGTGAAAAAATGAATCAAACTCTCATTGAAATGTTAAGAGCAGTACCCCCTGAGACAAGGGGTGATTGGCCTACTCTGCTGCCACAGCTTATGTACACGTACAACAATTCACTGCTCCACCGGGTACACGCCTTTCTATTTGATGTTCGGCCGTCAAGGGAGGCTGCCTGCCGACCACTCCCTGGACGTGGAAGTGCCCGACGTCATCAACCCACTACCAAAAACTGATTGGGTGGTGGAGCATCAAAGACGTCTTCTTAATGCCAAAGAGATTGTTCAGGAGCACATGGAAAGTGCCCGAGAGCGGCAGCAGAGAGACTATGACCTGGCTGCTCATGCAAAACCTCTTGCTATAAGAGACGTGGTTGAGGAATAACCACCGAACCAGCAAACTGGACAGTAAGTGGGAGAGGACTCCCTACTAGGGATGAGCGAACTCGAACTGTATAGTTCGGGTTCGTACCGAATTTTGGGGTGTCCGTGACACGGACCCGAACCCGGACATTTTCGTAAAAGTCCGGGTTCGGGTTCGGTGTTCGTCGCTTTCTTCGCGCTTTTGTGACGCTTTCTTGGCGCTTTTTGAAAGGCTGCAAAGCAGCCAATCAACAAGCGTCATACTACTTGCCCCAAGAGGCCATCACAGCCATGCCTACTATTGGCATGGCTGTGATTGGCCAGAGCACCATGTGACCCAGCCTCTATTTAAGCTGGAGTCACATAGCGCCGCCCGTCACTCTGCTCTGATTAGCGTAGGGAGAGGTTGCGGCTGCGACAGTAGGGCGAGATTAGGCAGATTAACTCCTCCAAAGGACTTGATTAACTGATCGATCTGCAGCTGTGGATCATTGAGCTGCTGATCCTCAATTGCTCACTGTTTTTAGGCTGCCCAGACCGTTTGTCAGTCACATTTTTCTGGGGTGATCGGCGGCCATTTTGTGTCTTGTGGTGCGCCAGCACAAGCTGCGACCAAGTGCATTTAACCCTCAATGGTGTGGTTGTTTTTTGGCTAAAGCCTACATCAGGGTGAAGCTGTCACACCAAGTGCATTTAACCAGCAATAGTCTGTTCATTTTTTGGCCATATACAAAATCAGGGGCAAGCTGCGCCTGTCACCAAGTGCATTTAACCCTCAATGGTGTGGTTGTTTTTTGGCTAAAGCCTACATCAGGGTGAAGCTGTCACACCAAGTGCATTTAACCAGCAATAGTCTGTTCATTTTTTGGCCATATACTAAATCAGGGGCAAGCTGCGCCTGTCACCAAGTGCATTTAACCCTCAATGGTGTGGTTGTTTTTTGGCTAAAGCCTACATCAGGGTGAAGCTGTCACACCAAGTGCATTTAACCAGCAATAGTCTGTTTATTTTTTGGCCATATCCCAGTCTAATTCTGTCACTAAATCCATACCGGTCACCCAGCGCCTAAATACTAGGCCTCAAATTTATATCCCGCTAAATCTGTCCTTAGTGCTGTAGCTGGGCGAGTTATTTAGTGTCCGTTCAAGCACATTTCTTGTTCTGGGTTGAAATACAATTCCCAATTTAGCAATTTCATAATTTAGTGGTTTCTGCTATATCAGAGCTATTTGAAATCTATCCCTAAAAGGGTAGATCATATTGAAGGTGCACATAGGGTCATTCAGAATAACTTCACACACACGCTTCTGTGCATTTCCAAGTCTAATTCTGTCACTAAATCCATACCGGTCACCCAGCGCCTAAATACTAGGCCTCAAATTTATATCCCGCTGAATTTGAATACAATACATTGGGCCAAATAATATATTTGTTGTTGTGGTGAACCATAACAATGAGAAAAACATCTAGTAAGGGACGCGGACGTGGACATGGTCGTGGTGGTGTTAGTGGACCCTCTGGTGCTGGGAGAGGACGTGGCCGTTCTGCCACATCCACACGTCCTAGTGTACCAACTACCTCAGGTCCCAGTAGCCGCCAGAATTTACAGCGATATATGGTGGGGCCCAATGCCGTTCTAAGGATGGTAAGGCCTGAGCAGGTACAGGCATTAGTCAATTGGGTGGCCGACAGTGGATCCAGCACGTTCACATTATCTCCCACCCAGTCTTCTGCAGAAAGCGCACAGATGGCGCCTGAAAACCAACCCCATCAGTCTGTCACATCACCCCCATGCATACCAGGGAAACTGTCTCAGCCTCAAGTTATGCAGCAGTCTCTTATGCTGTTTGAAGACTCCGCTGGCAGGGTTTCCCAAGGGCATCCACCTAGCCCTTCCCCAGCGGTGAAAGACATAGAATGCACTGACGCACAACCACTTATGTTTCCTGATGATGAGGACATGGGAATACCACCTCAGCATGTCTCTGATGATGACGAAACACAGGTGCCAACTGCTGCGTCTTTCTGCAGTGTGCAGACTGAACAGGAGGTCAGGGATCAAGACTGGGTGGAAGACGATGCAGGGGACGATGAGGTCCTAGACCCCACATGGAATGAAGGTCGTGCCACTGACTTTCACAGTTCGGAGGAAGAGGCAGTGGTGAGACCGAGCCAACAGCGTAGCAAAAGAGGGAGCAGTGGGCAAAAGCAGAACACCCGCCGCCAAGAGACTCCGCCTGCTACTGACCGCCGCCATCTGGGACCGAGCACCCCAAAGGCAGCTTCAAGGAGTTCCCTGGCATGGCACTTCTTCAAACAATGTGCTGACGACAAGACCCGAGTGGTTTGCACGCTGTGCCATCAGAGCCTGAAGCGAGGCATTAACGTTCTGAACCTGAGCACAACCTGCATGACCAGGCACCTGCATGCAAAGCATGAACTGCAGTGGAGTAAACACCTTAAAACCAAGGAAGTCACTCAGGCTCCCCCTGCTACCTCTTCTGCTGCTGCCGCCTCGGCCTATTCTGCTGCTGCCGCCTCGGCCTCTTCCTCCGCCTCTGGAGGAACGTTGGCACCTGCCGCCCAGCAAACAGGGGATGTACCACCAACACCACCACCACCACCTCCGTCACCAAGCGTCTCAACCATGTCACACGCCAGCGTTCAGCTCTCCATCTCACAAACATTTGATAGAAAGCGTAAATTCCCACCTAGCCACCCTCGATCCCTGGCCCTGAATGCCAGCATTTCTAAACTACTGGCCTATGAAATGCTGTCATTTAGGCTGGTGGACACAGACAGCTTCAAACAGCTCATGTCGCTTGCTGTCCCACAGTATGTTGTTCCCAGCCGGCACTACTTCTCCAAGAGAGTCGTGCCTTCCCTGCACAACCAAGTATCCGATAAAATCAAGTGTGCACTGCGCAACGCCATCTGTGGCAAGGTCCACCTAACCACAGATACGTGGACCAGTAAGCACGGCCAGGGACGCTATATCTCCCTAACTGCACACTGGGTAAATGTAGTGGCAGCTGGGCCCCAGGCGGAGAGCTGTTTGGCGCACGTCCTTCCGCCGCCAAGGATCGCAGGGCAACATTCTTTGCCTCCTGTTGCCACCTCCTCCTTCTCGGCTTCCTCCTCCTCTTCTTCCACCTGCTCATCCAGTCAGCCACACACCTTCACCACCAACTTCAGCACAGCCCGGGGTAAACGTCAGCAGGCCATTCTGAAACTCATATGTTTGGGGGACAGGCCCCACACCGCACAGGAGTTGTGGCGGGGTATAGAACAACAGACCGACGAGTGGTTGCTGCCGGTGAGCCTCAAGCCCGGCCTGGTGGTGTGTGATAATGGGCGAAATCTCGTTGCAGCTCTGGGACTAGCCAATTTGACGCACATCCCTTGCTTGGCGCATGTGCTGAATTTGGTGGTGCAGAAGTTCATTCACAACTACCCCGACATGTCAGAGCTGCTGCATAAAGTGCGGGCCGTCTGTTCGCGCTTCCGGCGTTCACATCCTGCTGCTGCTCGCCTGTCTGCGCTACAGCGTAACTTCGGCCTTCCCGCTCACCGCCTCATATGCGACGTGCCCACCAGGTGGAACTCCACCTTGCACATGCTGGACAGACTGTGCGAGCAGCAGCAGGCCATAGTGGAGTTTCAGCTGCAGCACGCACGGGTCAGTCGCACTACAGAACAGCACCACTTCACCACCAATGACTGGGCCTCCATGCGAGACCTGTGTGCCCTGTTGCGCTGTTTCGAGTACTCCACCAACATGGCCAGTGGCGATGACACCGTTATCAGCGTTACAATACCACTTCTATGTCTCCTTGAGAAAACACTTAGGGCGATGATGGAAGAGGAGGTGGCCCAGGAGGAGGAGGAGGAGGAGGAGGAAGAGGGGTCATTTTTAGCACTTTCAGGCCAGTCTCTTCGAAGTGACTCAGAGGGAGGTTTTTGGCAACAGCAGAGGCCAGGTACAAATGTGGCCAGCCAGGGCCCACTACTGGAGGACGAGGAGGACGAGGATGAGGAGGAGGTGGAGGAGGATGAGGATGAAGCATGGTCACAGCGGGGTGGCACCCAACGCAGCTCGGGTCCATCACTGGTGCGTGGCTGGGGGGACAGGCAGGACGATGACGATACGCCTCCCACAGAGGACAGCTTGTCCTTACCCCTGGGCAGCCTGGCACACATGAGCGACTACATGCTGCAGTGCCTGCGCAACGACAGCAGAGTTGCCCACATTTTAACCTGTGCGGACTACTGGGTTGCCACCCTGCTGGATCCACGCTACAAAGACAATGTGCCCACCTTACTTCCTGCACTGGAGCGTGATAGGAAGATGCGCGAGTACAAGCGCACGTTGGTAGACGCGCTACTGAGAGCATTCCCAAATGTCACAGGGGAACAAGTGGAAGCCCAAGGCCAAGGCAGAGGAGGAGCAAGAGGTCGCCAAGGCAGCTGTGTCACGGCCAGCTCCTCTGAGGGCAGGGTTAGCATGGCAGAGATGTGGAAAACTTTTGTCAACACGCCACAGCTAACTGCACCACCACCTGATACGCAACGTGTTAGCAGGAGGCAACATTTCACTAACATGGTGGAACAGTACGTGTGCACACCCCTCCACGTACTGACTGATGGTTCGGCCCCATTCAACTTCTGGGTCTCTAAATTGTCCACGTGGCCAGAGCTAGCCTTTTATGCCTTGGAGGTGCTGGCCTGCCCGGCAGCCAGCGTTTTGTCTGAACGTGTATTCAGCACGGCAGGGGGCGTCATTACAGACAAACGCAGCCGCCTGTCTACAGCCAATGTGGACAAGCTGACGTTCATAAAAATGAACCAGGCATGGATCCCACAGGACCTGTCCGTCCCTTGTCCAGATTAGACATTAACTACCTCCCCATAACCATATATTATTGGACTCCAGGGCACTTCCTCATTCAATCCTATTTTTATTTTCATTTTACCATTATATTGCGAGGCTACCCAAAGTTGAATGAACCTCTCCTCTGCCTGTGTGCTAGGCCTAAATATATGCCAATGGACTGTTGCAGTGGTGGCTGACGTGAAGCCTCATTCTCTGCTATGACATGCAGACTGATTCTCTGCTGACATGAAGACAGATTCTCTGTTACGGGACCTCCCTCCTCTGCCTGGGTGCTGGGCCTAAATATATGCCAATGGACTGTTGCAGTGGTGGCTGACATGAAGCCTGATTCTCTGCTATGACATGCAGACTAATTCTCTGCTGACATGAAGCCAGATTGTCTGTTACGGGACCTCTCTCCTCTGCCTGGGTGCTGGGCCTAAATTTATGACAATGGACTGTTGCAGTGGTGGCTGACGTGAAGCCTGATTCTCTGCTATGACATGCAGACTGATTCTCTGCTGACATGAAGCCAGATTGTCTGTTACGGGACCTCTCTGCTCTGCCTGTGTGCTAGGCCTAAATATATGCCAATGGACTGTTGCAGTGGTGGCTGACGTGAAGCCTCATTCTCTGCTATGACATGCAGACTGATTCTCTGCTGACATGAAGCCAGATTGTCTGTTACGGGACCTCTCTGCTCTGCCTGTGTGCTAGGCCTAAATATATGCCAATGGACTGTTGCAGTGGTGGCTGACGTGAAGCCTGATTCTCTGCTATGACATGCAGACTGATTCTCTGCTGACATGAAGCCAGATTGTCTGTTACGGGACCTCTCTGCTCTGCCTGTGTGCTAGGCCTAAATATATGCCAATGGACTGTTGCAGTGGTGGGTGACGTGAAGCCTCATTCTCTGCTATGACATGCAGACTGATTCTCTGCTGACATGAAGACAGATTCTCTGTTACGGGACCTCCCTCCTCTGCCTGGGTGCTGGGCCTAAATATATGCCAATGGACTGTTGCAGTGGTGGCTGACATGAAGCCTGATTCTCTGCTATGACATGCAGACTAATTCTCTGCTGACATGAAGCCAGATTGTCTGTTACGGGACCTCTCTCCTCTGCCTGGGTGCTGGGCCTAAATTTATGACAATGGACTGTTGCAGTGGTGGCTGACGTGAAGCCTGATTCTCTGCTATGACATGCAGACTGATTCTCTGCTGACATGAAGCCAGATTGTCTGTTACGGGACCTCTCTCCTCTGCCTGTGTGTGTGCTGGGCCTAAATATATGCCAATGGACTGTTGCAGTGGTGGCTGACGTGAAGCCTCATTCTCTGCTATGACATGCAGACTAATTCTCTGCTGACATGAAGACAGATTCTCTGTTACGGGACCTCTCTCCTCTGCCTGGGTGCCGGGGCCTAAATATCTGAGAATGGACTGTTCCAGTGGTGGGTGACGGGAAGCCAGATTCTCTGCTATGGAACCTCTCTCCAATTGATTTTGGTTAATTTTTATTTATTTAATTTTTATTTTAATTCATTTCCCTATCCACATTTGTTTGCAGGGGATTTACCTACATGTTGCTGCCTTTTGCAGCCCTCTAGCTCTTTCCTGGGCTGTTTTACAGCCTTTTTAGTGCCGAAAAGTTCGGGTCCCCATTGACTTCAATGGGGTTCGGGTTCGGGACGAAGTTCGGATCGGGTTCGGATCCCGAACCCGAACATTTCCGGGATGTTCGGCCGAACTTCTCGAACCCGAACATCCAGGTGTTCGCTCAACTCTACTCCCTACGTCATAACTGCCATTCCTAATGCTGGGACCCACGTTTACCAAATTTCCAGGGAAGGTAAAGGCTCCCAGATCGTACACAGGAACCATTTAAAGCCCTGCATAGAAGGAGAAACTGCAGCAGGTGACATTGAGCCAGAGTCTCTTGAGCCAGAGTCGTCAGCCCAACCTGTTGATCCTATGCAGGCTGTTGAGAACCTGTTACATGACAAGGAGCCACTTCATTGGTTCCTCACACCCTGGTTGAACTTGGTGGTATCGGCTCCAGCTCCTGCTAGTCCTCGACCCCAGGATGACCTGTCCCAGGGTGTACCTGAAACGGCTCCAGAGCCTGTGGATCCCTCTGGCCCCCCTGAGCCAAGGCAAGAAGAGTCTCTGCCAGTAAGGAGGTCCACGCGGCCTACTAGGGGGCACCCACCTGTGATATTCGGAGACTACGTTGTTGACCAGAGTAACCCCCCTCGGGAAACTCCTGTTTAACTGTCTACAAGACCCGGGTACAAACTCATGTTTTTCTTTTGAGCCTCCAGGAACTTTTGTTACTATGGCATTCTTATCATTATGTATTATCCTGGTTACTCCCGATACGCTGTACCAGGTCAGCGCCCCCGTTCCATGTACCAACTTGTGAAGAGAACGACGGCCCTTTTCACCGCGCTTGTCCTTTGCCAGCGGAGCTGCCTGGCATTTTATTGCAAATGTAGTGATTGTTGTATATGCCTGCTTTGCATTTTTGTCTTTCAGGTTTCCAGCTGGGCGGGCCCCTGTGTTGCACCGAGGTCGGGCAACCTCAAAGCAGCGGGGTATGTAGTGTCCCACTACGTAAAGGTGGGCACTACTAAGGGTCAATTGGGTCATGTTGTCCCCCACCTCCTGTGGGAGATTTCTATTATGTGTTGTATTGTATGACTGCATAATTTCATGTTAATTCCTGTGTACCAGGCCTGCTACGGGTGTAGTTTCTCCTCCTAAGCTGTAGAGGGAGCTAGAGAACCCCCTAGTATATATAGTTAAGCCCAGACAGGAAAGGGTTAGTCCAGTCTAGTCCAGTAGGCTAAGTAGTTCAGTCTAGCCTGCCTGAAGTCCTGAGCAAGTGTAGCTCAGAGGTTAGTCCAGAAGAAGAAGTTTCCTCCTGATGTTATCCTGCATCTTGCAAAGTACAGAGCAGTGCCAATCTTATCCAGCCAAGTAGAAAGCTGAAGGGCAGAAATTTATTTACAGCAAGAGGATTTATACCAGAGGAAGGTTTCCCTTGGAGAAAGCCAGACAGGATTTTGCAGAAAGTACAGCCTGATCTGTGAGTTTTAGTCCCTCTGAGTTACCTTGCTAGGATTCTACCTACCATTTATGTAAAGCCTGCCTGATACCAATATCCTTCAGTAAAGAGGAATTTTAGTTCACTACAATCATGTGTACCTCCATTATTCCTCCTAACAATCGGTGTGCCACCGTTACCGGCACTGGCACGCTAAACCTACAACACCCAGGGCACCTCACCTATCACCCGGCCTGGTCCCTATATCCAGAGAGTGCCCCAGAGGATCCACGTGCCAGCCTCTCCATCACTGCTGTACGCCTGCCCAGGGTATCCTACAAACTGTGAGTTTTAAGAGCAACCCTCGGTCCGTTAACTGACCCCCGTGACCTCACATTCGCTCACCCTGAAGGACTGGCGTACTGCAAGGTGGCTCTGATATGTTCCTGACTGGAGGATATTGACAAAGTTCTCAGCTTTTAACATCAGCCTGAGGAATTAGCTAGTATTGTCAGTTGCGTATCATTTTGGTGCATTTTTTTCAGTGAATTGTGTCATTATAGAGCCGGCCCTGCTCTCTCACCATCTGCTGATGATGGCAGTTCTCTCCTAGAGAGAAAGGGAGAAAACTAGGTAGAAACCTGTCAGTCATCAGCAGGTGGGCGGGAGAGCAGGAATTCATGAATAACCATGACTCTTCTCAGGTGGCCGGGACTCTTTTGTGATGTTGGTTCCTGACAGTCACTTACTTTTAACTTTACTTTTAACTTATAAATAACAGACCGCTGAAATCCACTCACCTGTCTCTACTTTATGCTGCTGTTAGTATGGGCAGCATAAAGTTGATAACAGGTTCCCATTAAGTAAAAAAGAAAAAGCTGTTGTTTACATTCTTTATTCATTCTCAGACCCCCTGATATTCAGTTTGCAGTTCGCTCCTAGTTTCAGACATTTCTTATGTGGACGCATCTTTCCCAGTAATATATGCTGGATGGATCTGTGTGTCTAGGATGATGCTGTCTTCCCCTGCAAACTGCCTTGGATTCATCAGATTCAGCAGCTCCAGCAGCTAGATGATGGACTTACACACACTGTGCAGAAGGAAAACGGTAGGAAATGTTTTAATGAAAAAATTATTCTACTAATTCTGTTTTCCATCTACAGGCCACATTTAGGTGCACCTGTGAGGTCTGGGCCATATCAGCCAGTCTTGAGTGGGACTCGCAGATTCCTCCCTCATCCCATTGCAAGCATGGTTACATGCTGGAGGTAACTGGTGAGCTGTTTGTGAGTCGGCCTCATGCTCCTGTAATTTGCCCACTGGCTCCTGGTATCGCCCATACGGCGCAGGTAGGAGAGTGTTAGGTCCCGGGCTACTTGAGAAACCTTGACGTGGTGCCCGGGCTTAGACATGTCCTACACCGTAGGACATGTTGACTAATCTCTCAATTTTAAAATCAGCTTGAGGGTTTAGTAAAACCGCAGAGTGCACCTGTCTTTGCTATTATTTTGTTATACTGTATTAAGATTGGACTACTATTTCAGTCTGCAAAGTGTTCTTCAATCACACAAATGTTTGGTTGTTGTGACCCCACAACTGTCATTGGAAACCCCCACATGTCCACCCCAACAGAAAATGTAAAGAAAATGCCAGCTACAGGGGGAAGCCTTAAAGTTCACTCAGTCTGAGTCCAGACTGAAAATGAGTGATATTTACCATAGTATATAATCTCAGAGCTGTTATGTAATGTGTACGGGCTCTGATACAATAATCCTAAACTATGTTATATGGTATAAGAGTCTGAAATAATAGCCCAGTACTTTGTAATAATATATTAGGGCACTGATATAATAACCCAGTGCTTTGCAACAATGTATCAGAGCTATGAGATAATCTGTGGGGGGAATTTATCATTAGGAGAATATTTGAAGTCAGTTTTGCTTCAGTCTGTGTTGGGGAACTTTGTGCCACATTTATCAAATGTTGCATGTTGTTTGATAAATTTGTCTTGTCATTAAACCTAACACTTCTGTCTAGAGAAGCTCCTCCAGTTTTCCTACTCCACCCTCCTCCTGGAGTGAGATTGCGACTTATTTGCGACTTTTAAAAAAAGTCTCAATGATAAATCTCATTAACATAGCTCACCCCGCCCACTTTTCTATTCATATTACAAAACTGGGGTGAGTGGTGTACACATGCAAAAAGTCGCAACATTTTGAGCAAGCGAGTGTAAAAAGTCGCACATTTTTGAGCAATCGCATAAATTATGCGCAAGCGAGTGCAAAAAAGTCACAAAAGCCCTATTTTGTGACTTTTTGATACCAGAACTGGAGTGAAGGTATGATAAATCAGGGCTGTGCACAGTGTTTTGTAATAATGTATCAGAGATATGTGCTAAGAACCCAGAGCTATGCAATAATATATCTGAGCTATGAGATAATAACCCAGAGCTGTGTAAAAATATATCAGAGCTGTGAGATAATAACCCAGAGCTGTGTAATAATATATCCGAGCTATGATATAATAACCCAATACTGTGTAATAAAATATCCGAGCTATGAGATAATAACCCAGAGCTGTATAATAATATATCAGAGCTGTGAGCTAATAACCCAGAGCTGTGTAATAATATATGAGGCCTATGAGATAATAACCCAGAGCTGTGTAATAATATATCCAAGCTATGAGATAATAACCCAGAGCTGTGTAATAATATATCAGAGCTGTGAGATAATAACCCAGAGCTATGTAATAATATATCAGAGCTGTGAGATAATAACCCAGAGCTATGTAATAATATATCAGAGCTATGAGATAATAACCCAGAGCTGTGTAATAATATATCAGAGCTGTGAGATAATAACCCAGAGCTATGTAATAAAATATCAGAGCTATGAGATAATAACCCAGAGCTGTGTAATAATATATCAGAGCTATGAGATAATAACCCAGAGCTATGTAATAATATATCCGAGCTATGAGATAATAACCCAGAGCTGTGTAATATTCTGTCAGGTCTCTGAGATAGTATCACAGGGCTTTATAATATTGGATTAGGTATCTGCAGTAATAATCCACATAATCTGTATATCTTTGTATCTGGTCTCAGGCTTCTCTAGTAATATGGCAGCCATGGAGAGATAACCCAGTAGGAGTTGTAGTAAATAGTTATTGTGTTTCTCCATCACTCTATGAATCTTCATGCTGTACCTTCTTAATGCTATATCTCCCCCTCGCTGCACTGCCCCTGTTCTTTCCTCCAGGTGCCACCTCTCATTATCTTCCCCGTGTGTCTCCTCTGTCACTCCTGATCTGTCACTCTTCCCTGTGTGTCTCTTCTGTAGTGTTTAATCTGTGTTTCCAACGCTCTCTCCTCCACCACTCATCCCTTCTCCTTCTTTCACTTCTTCTTGTCTTATTGTGGGGTCCTTGTTTTAAATTTGCTCGGGAGGTTTTCTAGACGAGATCTGTCTCTTTTCTGCCTGCGAGCAGTTTTTTTGATGGAAGGAGAAGGAGAGGAAGCATTAATTTGGAGCGAGCGGCAGGTTTGTATTCAGCACTAGATGATCTTCTTTAGGACCTAGTGGACCCTTCTAGGTACATGAGGCTCATCTTATGGTGGGTGTCATTATGACGACGTCCAGCAGTCCATTGCATTATGTATGATGACAATCTCTCTGCAGTGCTGCGGAATATGTCAGCGCTATATAAGCATCCAGTATTTCTGCTGGAAAAGGAAACTTCTAGTTTATATCCAGAGGCTGAAAACCCGTTGGTTTGTTACATTGTATCCAGCCTAGACAATCCTCTGTGAGGTGGACTTTAGATTGATACTTTGTAACAAACTGTCAATACAGAAGAGTTGGAGGGGGAAGATGTATCAAACTGCTACAAAAGGGAAAGTGGGGTATTTGCCCATGGCAACAAATCAGGTCATGGCTTTCATTTTCCAAAGGGCCTCCGAAAAACTAAATGTGCATCCTGATGTGTTACCAATGTATTCTTGCCAACATTATAATTAGTGATCAGCGAAGTATTAAAAATTTTTATTTGGCTGCTTCGCCCAATTTTACAAAAAAATGTGCTTGGTGACAATTTACTTCTTCGGGAAGCGCATTGCATTGTAAGTAGTGAGTGCCATGACGGAGAACGGCGATTGTACACCCCCCCTCCGTCATTGTACCCCTTAGATGCCGCGTTCATATCTGATTGCGGCATCTGACATTGATATTCAAGTGTCAATTAAAAAAATAAAAATTATAGAATCATACTGACCTCATCCATTTGATAGCGAAGAGCCGGCCGCCACCATCTTGATTGAAGATCTAGTGCGAAATCTCACGTGATCCGTGATGACGCCATCATGTCGGCCGACGTGGTGACATCATACGTCACCGCGCATGGGATTTCGTGTGAGATCTTCAATCTAGTTGGCGGTGGCCAGCCCGTTGCGATAAAATGGATGGAGGTAGTCGTTAACGGCACGTTGCTGCTGGAGCAGTCTATCAAGCATATACAAGGTGGAGTTCCAGCACGTCAGGCTGTCACAAATCAGTCGTCTGACGGGCAGGTGGTGTCGCCTCTGAACGTCAGCAAGGGGAGCCATTGCCGTGTAAGATCTTCTAAAATGGCCAGAGATTTTCCTGGCCTGCCGCAAGACGTCCTGGACCCCGGGGTATTTGGCAATGAATCGCAGCACGACTGGGTTCAGGACGTGTGCCATGCACGGCACGTGTATTATTTTGGACGATTGTTCTGGCAGTCTTTCGCGGCATGAGATGGTCCCACACGATGAGCTCGTTCCACCCTGGAAGACTGCATTATGCCCAGGGCATGCGGCAGCTCGATTTCACATATTTTTATTAATTCTCCTGGCGGAATGGTTTCCTGGAGGCCCACCATTCGCAGGTTATTACGCCTGGACTTATTCTCAAGGTCTTCCAGTTTGTCCCACAGGCGTTTATTGTCAGCTAATGCCGATTGCAGTTTCTGCAGGATCGATTCGGTGGTATCCTCCATGACTTGGATGCGGCCTTCCGCCTCGTCTAGTCGGCCTTCATGCTGCTGTACCGCTTCTTGTAGCTGATGCATCACATTTGCAATCGAAGCCGCCAGCGTCTCCCGCAGATCCGGGGCAAGGTGTGCGGCCACTTCCACCACTAATTCTTTATAGTCGATCCGTTGCATCTGACTCTGCACCTCCGTCCCATTCACCCCCTTGCAAACAGTGTCCGTGTTTAACGAATCTGCACCCACCTTAGTTTCGAGCAAAGTAGGCGTCATTACTGGGGGGGCTGATACCTTGCCCCGGATCTGCGGGAGACGCTGGCGGCTTCGATTGCAAATGTGATGCATCAGCTACAGGAAGCGGTACAGCAGCATGAAGGCCGACTAGACGAGGCGGAAGGCCGCATCCAAGTCAAGGAGGATACCACGGAATCGATCCTGCAGAAACTGCAATCGGCATTAGCTGACAATAAACGAATGGTGGGCCCCTCAATCAGTATTTTGTGGAAGCAGGTATTTCGCACCCCTCAATCAGTAAATTGTGGAAGCAGGTATATCAAACCCCTTAATCAGTATTTTGCAGAAGCAAGTATATCGCACCCCTCAATCAGTATTTTGCGGAAGCATGTGTATTGCAGGCCTCAATGAGTATTTGTTGGAAATGGGTATATAGAACCCCTTAATCAATATTTGGTGAAAGCAGGTATATCAAACCCCTCAATTTGTATTTTGTGGAAGCAGGTACATAGAACCCCTTAATCAATATTTGGTGGAAGCAGGTATATCAAACCCCTTAATCAGTATTTTGTGGAAGCAGGTGTATCGCAGGCCTCAATATTTGGTGGAAGCCGGTATATCAAACCACTTAATCAGTATTTTGTGAAAGCAGGTGTATCGCAGGCCTCAATATTTGGTGGAAGCAGGTATATCAATCCCCTTAATCAGTATTTTGTAGAAGCAGGTATATCAAACCCCTTAATCAATATTTGGTGGAAGCAGGTATATCGCACCCCTCAATCTGTATTTTGTGGAAGCAGGTATATCAAACCCCTTAATCAGTATTTTGTGGAAGCAGGCATATAGAACCCCTTAATCAATATTTGGTGGAAACGGGTATATCGCACCCCTCAATCTGTATTTTGTGGAAGCAGGAATATCAAAACCCTTATTCAGTATTTTGTGCAAGCAAGTATATCAAACCACTTAATCAGTATTTTGCGGAAGCAGGTATATCAAACCCCATATCAGTATTTTGTGGAAGCAGGTATATCAAACCCCTAATCAGTATTTTGTGGAAGCAGGTATATTGCACCTCTACAATCAGTTTTTTTGGGGGCAACAGGTTTATCACACCATTTGTAACTAGTTATTCCAATAGCGTTTGCCCCTCTATATAGCTGCAGTATCGCAGCAGAACCGCACACAAGTGCTGCACAATACAAATGCTCTATAATATACTTTCTATGTTAGAAAGTATATTATAAGTATATCGCACCCCTCTGTGTATCACACCTATCGATTCACACCTATACCAGTCCTTAAAAGGACTTTTTTGGCCCTACTAGCTAGCGTTTGGTGTCCCTAACAGTCTGTCCCTGCTCCACACAACAACCTCTCCCTACACTGGCAAAACACAGAATGTAAAATGGCAGATCTGGTTCTGTTATAGGGTGTGGGTGTGTCCATGTAATGAAACGTCTCAATTGGCTGTCCTGTCCCACCTGATGGATGTGTCATGGGTCAAAGTTCAGGCAATGCAAAAGAATATGGCGCCATATGTTTGCATGTTTGGCGAATCGCAAACGAGCAAAGTTCGCCACCAAACGACCGCCGGGCGAACCGCAAGGCCATCTCTATTAGTGACAGTAAGGCAGTAGCTTGGGGCATCCCCATAAACCATGAAGCAGATTCGCCTTTGGTTGTTCACATTTGGGACATTGTCTCAAGTAATGCACTGGCGCGTTTATATAGGATAAATCAAAAGCGTATGTGGCTTTATGGAGAATTCGGAATTGAGTCTCATGCCACTGTTCATTACTTATCGCTGTCCTTACCTTGTCCATACCTTCTCTCATCTTAAGTAACAGGGAGGAACCCCCCAATTAATTTTCCCAATGTTTAAATACTGATCTTGCCCAGTGGCGTACTAAGGGGGAAGTGCGGGGGGCAGTTCGCCCTCGGTGCCCGCTCTCAGGGGGGTGCTAGAAGCAATGAGCGCTTTCATCAATACAGATGGAAGCGCTCATTGCTGGAACACAGGGAGCTGGGTCCTGTCACTCACCGCTCAGTTCTCCGCGCTCCTCCCCTCCTTCAGGCCGGCGGTGCTCTGAATGGTGAAGCAGGAAGACTTGTCCCTGCTCCACCATTCAGCCTGCAGACACAGATCGCGCAGCCAGCCTATGTGGGCGGAGCCTGAAGTCCAGAACTCTGCATAAGCTCCGCCCACACGGTGCTGCAGAGCGATCTGTGCCTGCAGGGAAGAGAGGACTGTGAGCTTCAGGAACGGGACGAGGTGAGTGGTTACTGTGTTTTTTGGGGGGAGAGGACTTTATTACTATGGAGGGGTCACAGAGGACTTTATTACTTTGGAGGGGTCACAGAGGACTTTATTACTATGGAGGAGGCACAGAGGGCTTTATTGCTATGGAGGGTCAACAGAGGACTTTATTACCATGGAGGGGGCACAGAGGGCGTTATTACTATGGAGGGGGGAGAGAGCGCTACAACAATGGAGGGGGCACAGAGGGCATCAATAATGTGAAGGGGGCACAATGGGCATTTCTACTATGGAGGGGGCACAGAGCCAGAGGGCATTGCTACAATGAAGGGGGCACAATGCGTATTTCTACTATGGAGGGGGCACTGAGCCAGAAGGCATTACTACAATGAAGGAGGCACAGAGGGCATTATTACTGTGAAGGGGGCACAGTGGGCATTATTACTGTAAAGGGGGCACAGTGGACATTATTACTGTGAATGGGGCACAATGGGCATTATTACTATGAAGGGGGCACAGTGGGCATTATTACTATAAAGGGGACACAATGGGGGTTATTACTATGAAGGGGACATAATGGGGATTATTACTGTGAAGGGGCAAAAAGAGGGCATAACTACTGTGAGGGGGGCACAATGTGGGCATAACTACTGTGAGGGGGGGCACAATGTGGGCATAACTACTGTGAGGGGGCACGCACCTGTACAAAACTACTGTGAAGGTTGTGCAAGGAGGGCAATACTACTGTGAGGGGGAACAATTTTTGTTAAGTATTGGGGGGGGGATGGGGTGCCAGAGAAAGGACCCGCCCCGAGTGCCAAACACCCTAGGCACGCCACTGATCTTGCCAAACCTGCATACTGCACATTACAGATCCTTGTGTATATTACAGATAGGGACTGTAGTCGTCTTCCATGTTTGCCTATTAAATTCTTAAAGTGCCCCAGATTATCTTTTTTCTACATCTTGCGGATATGTTTCCACGTTGCTAATGTATTGGTGATCAATATACTTTGCTTAGCAGTGTTAGGGAGTAGTGCCCGTTTAGTATGTAGCAGTGGCTTTACGTCACATGGTTCCACTAATGCTTTTTCTAATTCCACACTAGAGAAGTGCGAAGTATTCCAAATCCAATCCTTGACATGCCTGAATAGTGACGCTAAATTATATCCCCTAATGTTGGACATTTGCAATCCCCCCTCCCATTTCAATAGCATAGTTTATTATATGCAATACGGGGACGTGTATGAATGTAGTTTGTATTTTACAAAAGTCAGTATGCTTCAACAAGAGTGGTAGGGTTTGTAGTGGGTACAATAGCCTTGCAAAACTGGTCATTTTTATCAAGTGAGCCCTTCCCAGAAGAGACGGCAGCAGATCATTCCACCTATCTAATTCTTGGAATATTTTATTTATTAAAGGGGTATAATTCAATTAATAAAGGGATGTCGGAAGCCTACTGATCTTAATCCCCAAATAAGTGATGAAGTCCGATACTACCTCCACCTTGCTGGAAGCCTTCAGCTCCGAGGTCCTGCCCATTAAGGGTAGCAGCTGACATTTAGTTACATTTATTTTATAACCCGTGAAGGATCCTATATGTTCCAATGCTCTCAAGATCTTATCTAAGTGGTCTGCTGGGGTATCTAGGAATAGCAGCATATCATCTGCAAAGCATGTCAACTTTATTTCCCGGGAACCCACCTTTATACTTGGATATGTACTAGATTTCAAGAAATATATTGCTAACGGCTCAAGTGCTATATTAAACAGGAGAGGTTAAATGGGCATCCCTGCCAAGTCCCTTTCTGGAGATGGATCGGAGCGGACAGGAATCCAGGGAGGCCAATCCTGGCTTGTGGGTTTGCATATATTTTGCTCGAAGCAAAGTCCGGAAGCATCATTGAATACCGATCCAGTCCAGAACATCCCCAGCCACTCCCAGTTAACGTTATCGAAGGCCTTTTCCAAGTCCAAGACTAACAAAGCCGGGCCTCCACCTCTGACATGACCCTCCCTGGCCACCCAATCCTGCACTGCTAAGACCGTTTGTATATTGGTGACTGCTGATCTTCCTTTTACAAACCCTACCTGATGTCGTCCTACCAGTTTTGGTAAAATATATGCCAGGCCATAATTGTAGACAGGATCTTTAGATCTTGATTAATCAAAGAAATTGGCATGTAAGAACTCAGGTGTGTGGGGTCTTTATTGGGCTTAGGCAAAACCTTAATATAGGCCTCATTTCCTCACTGCATGACTGCTTTATCCTGTAGTATAGAATTAGGAGTGACACTAAGGTGGCTATGATGTCCCTACCCAATCCTTTGTAGAATTCGGCTAGATATCCATCTGGTCCTGGGGCCCTTCCATTATTTAACGCCTTCAATGTCCGAACTCACCTCTTTATCAGTGGCTGGGGCATTTAAATTAGCTAAATCTTCCTCTACTACTCTCGGAAGGTCCAGCTGGTCCAGAAAATCATATCCCATCTTTGCATCATATCGCCCTTGAGTGTAAAGACCCTCAAAATATTGAAAAGTTTGTCTAGGATCCTCTCTAGGATAGTACCGTCACCCAATTTAAGTTTGGGCATTAACTGCTGGGGTCTTTGCCCCTTTGCTAACCTGGCTAATAATTTGCCTGTTTTATTACCATCCTTAAAGAACTCCTCTGATCTGCCATCTGCGCTAATCCTTTCCAATTTCTCTGAGTAATGATCGAAATTGTGTTTCGCTGTATTTTGTTCTCTTTTGTGGGACATTGCAAAAATGACGTGTATAATCGTCTCAAGGCTTCAGTTGCTCGTTGGAACTTAATTCTCGCCTCTCTTTTAAGGGCCGTTGTGTATGATATGATGTTACCCTGCAACGCAGCCTTAGTCGTGTCCCAGAAGAGAGCTGGGTTTGTCATATGTTGTTCATTATTTTGGGCAAATTCCCACCACCAACCCAGGAGTTTTCTAATAAATTCCTTATCTGTTGATAAATTTCCCAAAAGGCACCAGACAAAATCCGGACCTTTAGGTCTCACCTCCGTCAGTTGTACTAAAACCGGGGCGTGATCAGAGATCACCATATCCCCAATTCCAACTTCCTGTATTTTTAGTGACTGAGGACTAGAACTTAAGAAATAGTCAATCCTAGACCAGGCCTGTTGGGAATGGGAGAAATGTGTAAACTCTCTCTCCATAGAATTAAAGTGGCACCACAAATCTATAAGATCTGTAGAAGTTATAAGGGTCTTAAGATGATGCAAAGTCTTATCTCCTACCTTAACATCAGTTCTAGTCCGTTTCCTGTCCTCCAGTACCTCATGGACCGCGTTAAAATCCCCTCTCACTAGGATCATACTCTGCGATTCCTGTAGTAGGTGTCTTTCTAGCGTGGAAAAAAAGAGCTTAGCATTAGGCCTCATGCACACGACCGTTGTGTGCATCCGTGGCCGTTGTGCCGTTTTCCGTTTTTTTTCGCGGACCCATTGACTTTCAATGGGTCCGTGGAAAAATCGGAAAATGCACCGTTTTGCAGCCGAGGCCGTGATCCGTGTATCCTGTCCGTCAAAAAAATATGACCTGTCCTATTTTTTTGACGGACAACGGTTCACGGACCCATTCAAGTCAATGGGTCCGTGAAAGAACACGGATGCACACAAGATTGGCATCCGTGTCCGTGATCCGTGGCCGTAGGTTGCTTTCATACAGACGGATCCGAAGATCCGTCTGCATAAAAGCTTTTTCTGAATCTAAGTTTTCACTTCGTGAAAACTCATTTCCGACAGTATATTCTAACACAGAAGCGTTCCCATGGTGATGGGGACGCTTCTAGTTAGAATACACTGCAAACTGTGTACAAGACTGCCCCCTGCTGCCTGGCAGCACCCGATCTCTTACAGGGGGATATGATAGCACAATTAACCCCTTCAGGTGCGGCACCTAAAGGGGTTAATTGTACTATCATATTCCCCTGTAAGAGATCAGGGCTGCCAGGCAGCAGGGGGCAGACCCCCCCCCCCTCCCCAGTTTGAATATCGTTGGTGGCACAGTGTGCCCCCACCATCGCCCCCCCCCCCTCCCTCCCTCTATTGTATTAAATCGTTGGTGGCACAGTGTGCCAACCACCATCGGCCCCCCTCCCTCCCTCTATTGTATTAAATCGTTGGTGGCACAGTGTGCCAACCACCATCGCCCCCCCCCCTCTATAGCAGTAACATTGGTGGCAGTGTGCGGTCTCAACAGTAGAAGATTCATACTTACCTGCCTGCTGCTGCGATGTCTGTGAACGGCCGGGAGCTCCTCCTACTGGTAAGTGACAGTTCTTTAGCAATGCGCCGCACAGACCTTTCACTTACCAGTAGGAGGAGCTCCCGGCCGGACACAGACATCGCAGCAGCAAGCAGGTAAGTATGAATCTTCTACTGTTGAGACCGCACACTGCCACCAATGTTACTGCTATAGAGGGAGGGGGGGGGCGATGGTGGTTGGCACACTGTGCCACCAACGATTTAATACAATAGAGGGAGGGAGGGGGGCCGATGGTGGTTGGCACACTGTGCCACCAACGATTTAATACAATAGAGGGAGGGAGGGGGGCCGATGGTGGTTGGCACACTGTGCCAACAACGATTTAATACAATAGAGGGAGGGAGGGGGGCCGATGGTGGTTGGCACACTGCGCCACCAACGATTTAATACAATAGAGGGAGGGGGGGGGGGCGATGGTGGGGGCACACTGTGCCACCAACGATATTCAAACTGGGGAGGGGGGGGGGCTGCCCCCTGCTGCCTGGCAGCCCTGATCTCTTACAGGGGAATATGATAGTACAATTAACCCCTTTAGGTGCCGCACCTAAAGGGGTTAATTGTGCTATCATATCCCCCAGTAAGAGATCGGGTGCTGCCAGGCAGCAGGGGGCAGTCTTGTACAAAGTTTGTAGTGTATTCTAACCTGAAGCGTCCCCATCACCATGGGAACGCCTCTGTGTTAGAATATACTGTCGGATCTGAGGTTCACGAAGTAGCTCATATCCGACAGTATATTCTAACATAGAGGCGTTCCCATGGTGATGGGGACGCTTCAAGTTAAAATATACCATCGGATTGGAGAAAACTCCAATCCGATGGTATAAAAGAACTCCAGACTTTACATTGAAAGTCAATGGGGACGGATCCGTTTGAAATGGCACCATATTGTGTCAACATCAAACGGATCCGTCCCCATTGACTTGCATTGTAATTCAGGACGGATCCGTTTGGCTCCGCACGGCCAGGCGGACACCAAAACGACTTTTTTTTCATGTCCGTGGATCCTCCAAAAATCAAGGAAGACCCACGGACGAAAAAACGGTCACGGATCACGGACCCACGGACCCCGTTTTTGCGGACCGTGAAAAAAAACTGTCGTGTGCATGAGGCCTTAGTATTAGGAGCATGTGAGCCTTAAAGAGGACCACGCCACCACGCCTGTTTTATTAGCTCCATGCATTCCCCATTTAATAACCATTCTGGAGCATCTATTCTTATCGCTCTATGTTGTGTCATTCCTTTATTATTTCATCTATAAGTTATGAAGGAATTACTAGCAGTCTGCAGTAAGGGTACAGAGGAGCGGTAACCAGTGGGGAGGGGGGGGGGGGTGTACCTGCCCAGTCTGAAAATGGCAGCACTGATTGGATAGAGTCAGTCTGTGCAGGTACACGCCCCCCAACTTGTTACCTCCCCTCTGTACCCTTACTGCAGACTGCTAGCAATTCATTCATAACTTCTAGTAGAAATAATAAAGGAACGGCACAACATAGAGCCATAAGAATAGAGGCTCCAGAATTGTTATTACATGGAGAATGCATGAAGCTATGAAAACAGGCATATCAGGAGAGGGGAGAGGTCCTCTTTAAGATAAAGACCTCTCCTTTACCTGGTTCAACATTTTATACTGCAGCCGTCTGTGTATCAATATTAGCAGGGAACCCAGCACCTCACCAACCCACAACCGTTTCAATCTCCCAAAATTTGCTTCCTCCAGGTGAGTTTCTTGTAACAAGGTAATGTCAGCCCTTAATTTCTTAAGATGTCTCAAGACCATCATTCTCTTGTGTGGCGATTTTAGGCCTTTTACATTACAGGTGATTACTCACATACTACACAACAACTTTATTTTCTATATAGGAGCAACTGAGGGGCTTTGGGTATCCACAGTGCCACAAACAATAACAAAAACAAGCGCAAACAATGCCCCTCCCCATCCAAGATGAAAAAGGAAAAAAGTAACATCTGTCCCTGGGAAATTAGTTTCTTCTGGACCTCACTTTTTTCGCGCATCCAACTATGGAGACTCATAATTATCCTACCTTCTTCTCCTAATCTCCTGCCCTTATATTTTAGTAATAGCAAGCCTAACATATCTGTAACATCACCCTCCCCATCCACATATATAACCTTTTCCCAGCTCTAATACTCCCCCCCATCCCGAACATCTCTTGCAGCTTGATTTTGCTAGCTATTCTCCTCCTGGCCAATTCCTACTACTATAAAGTGACACAAACCGACAAATAAATTGTTAGATAGGACCGTGAATGTTGAGTCCCAATCTCGTCTAGGTGCTTCCAGTTCTTCCCCATTTCTCCGTCGCCTTGGGGATCTTTTCCTCTGTGATTTTCTAGATAGCTCGTCTTCTTGCGATCGACTGGATGGCAGCGCTGATCCTCCTGGTGATTCTGAGATCCCCTCATTGGCTGTCCAAGGCATACATAGCGTCCCCTGGCGTATGGAAAATGTCCATCTTTCCCTCAGCACGAAATATCTTCAGAACGGCTGGGTATTGTAGTGCGACCTTCTGTTTCCTTTTGACTAGCAGAGAGCACACTTCTTAGAAAGCTTTACGTTTTTTTTATTACCTCTGCTGAATAGTCCCCAAATAAAAGAGTTTTCTGTCCTCTGATTGTTAATGGGGTTCCCCCCTTTTTAAATTTGCTCAAAATATTTGCTTCGTCAGCATAGTTTAGGTACTTACGCGGCTTTGCCCTTTTATCAGTTCTTGGTCGACCAACACCATGCAAGGATCAGAAATACCGAGGGCCTATGGAATGTCTGTGGTGCATATCTGGGGGAGCTGACCTGGAGGGATGGTTTCCGAGAGTCCTATGAGCCTCAAATTGCTCCTTCTAGAGCGGTTCTCCAGGTCATCCACTTTATCCAGAAGCATCCGGTTCGTCTTTAACGTCTGTTGGATTTAAGTCTGGAATCTTTCCAGTCCATCTTCCAGTACGCTCATCCTTTGCTCTTGGTTAAAATGCAGCTCCACATCTGCTTTTACTTGATTTAATGCGGCCAAGACCGTGTCCTCCAGTGTTGATTTGATATCTGGGGCTAAAATCTTCGCTACCTCCACCGCAAGTGTTTTGCAGGAGATGCCCAGTCCTCTTCAGTACCTCTGGTGTGCCATCCCTTTCTTCCAGATCTCTACGGTGGTTGGGTGGAGGACTGACTGACACGTGCAGCTCGTTCCGCTGCAGCCGCCATCTTAGTGTTCCGATGTAGGCTGTCACCTTGAGATAAGGAAATACTCGCCGCCACCCCGCTCCGTATCAAAAGTTTCTCCATCCACGGAGGTAAAGTTGTAGTAAAATTTTTTTTATTGTTGGACTGGGAGTCTATATCTGGTTACACGCAGAGGACACATAAACTATATCATATACAATCATTTATTAAAGTGTGTTAAAATGTCCCTTTAAAAATATTCTACTTATAAAATACAAAAGGCAAAAAAAGCAATAAAACAAAACAAAAACCAAAACGTATTAGGTCACAGCGTCAATGGGCCAACACTGTGTTTGCTGCAAGAATAGAAGCTGTGAACAAAAATATCTGTTCCACTGCAGTTTGGACGCAGTTAGGCCTCTTTCAGACGGGCCTTGCGGGAAAATGTGCGGGTGCGTTGCGGGAACACCCGCGAGTTTTCCGCGCGAGTGCAAAACTTTGTAATGCGTTTTGCACTCACGTGAGAAAAATCGTGCATGTTTGGTACCCAAACCCGAACTTCTTCACAGAAGTTCAGGCTTGGGATTGGTGTTCTGTAGATTTTATTACTTTCCCTTATAACATGGTTATAAGGGAAAATAATAGCATTCTGAATACAGACTGCATCGTACAATAGCGCTGGAGGGGTTAAAACAAATAATTAATAAATTTAACTCACCTTAGTCCACTTGATCGCGTAGCCCGGCATCTCTTCTGTCTCCTTTGCTGAACAGGACCTGTGGTGAGCATTCATTGCAGGAACAGGACCTGTGGTGACGTCACTCCGGTCATCACATGATCCATCACCATGGTAAAAGATCATGTGATGGAACATGTGATGACCGGAGTGACGTCACCACAGGTCCTGTTCAGCAAAGGAGACAGACGAGATGCCGGGCAACGCGATCAAGTGGACTAAGGTGAGTTAAATTATTATTATTATTTTTTTTAACCCCTCCAGCGCTATTTTACTATGCATTCTATATTCAGAATGCTATTATTTTCCCTTATAACCATGTTATAAGGGAAAATAATAATGATCGGGTCTCCATTCCGATCGTCACCTAGCAACCGTGTGTGAAAATCGCACCGCATCCGCACTTGCTTGCGGACGCTTGCGATTTTCACGCAACCCCATTCACTTCTATGGGGCCTGCGTTGCGTGAAAAACGCACAAAGAGGAGCATGCTGCGATTTTCACGCAACGCACAAGTGATGCGTGAAAATCACCGCTCGTGTGCACAGCCCCATAGAAATGAATGGGTCGGTATTCAGTGCGGGTGCAATGCGTTCAACTCACGCATCGCATCCGCACGGAATACTCGCCCGTGTGAAAGGGGCCTTAGTCTTGTGGTAAAGTCAGACAATTGGCTTGCAACAGAGTAATAGAGTAATTGTTGTCTAGATGCAATGTAGCGATGTAATCTCCACTGCAACATGAAGTGACTTTGTCTGGAAAGAGTTAATTCACTTCTATATGCCGGCAGTATTTCCCATAAATGTTGTTTTTGTAACGATCTTTTTACAGGGTAGTTGGTGTTTTTAATACATTAGCAGGCCGCTTTTGTTTAGTACCTGTGGCGCCCCCCTCGGTATTAATGTGCTGCCTGCTATTACCTTTCCCACGTCTTCAGATGATCAGACTGTCCTGTCGGAACTCGCCTCTCGGTCTGTGCTGCAAATGATCTGTGCAGTCTAAGCGTCCCACGTGGCATACGCCGGTGTCAGTGCTTGGAATCTCGTGCGGTCTTGGCTGTCCCGCGTGGCCCCCGCCACTAGGTTACGTGTATCTGGATATTTTGTGAATATGCAGGCTCTGGAGCAGTTCGGGGGGTGCTCTGTGCAGGAGGCTGTAGAATAGTCATCGGCGGTCACTGAGCCAAAGAGAATCCGGTTCTCTATAAGGGCTTTGTTCACATGACCGTGTGAAGCCCGTGCTGTGGACCGCAAATTGCACGGGCACCTGCCGTGTGGCAGCCGCATAGGGATCGTGGCCCCATTCACTTGAATGGGTCAGCAATCCCTCCGTTCCGCTAAAAGATAGAGCAAGCTCTATATTTTTGCGGTGCGGAAGCACGGAACGGAACCTCAGAAAGCACTCCGTAGTGCTTCCGTAGTGTTTCTTTCCGGGGTTCTGTTCCGCACCGTTCCGCATCTCCGGATTTGCGGACCCATTGAAATGAATGGGTCCGCATCCGTGATGCAGAATGGCCACGGAACGGGACCCGTGTATTGCGGATCCGCAAATGCCGTCCTCAAAACTGGGCACGGGTTTTACACGGTCATGTGAATGAGCCCTAAGGTTTTTGCGGCTCGGGTGCAGACCCATTCACTTCAATGGGGCTGCAAAAGATGCGGACAGCACTCCGTGCTCTGTCCGCATCCGTTGCTCCGTTCTGAGGCCCCGCTAAAAAAATATAACCTGTCCTATTCTTGTCCGTTTGGCAGACAAGAATAGGCATTTCTACAATGGGCACCGCAAAAAACGGCACGATCGTGTGCATGTAGCCTTATAGTGACTTTACCGCAAGACTGAGGCCTCATGCACACGCCCGTTGTTTTGGTCCTCATCCGAGCCGCAGTTTTGGCGGCTCGGATGCGGACCCATTCACTTCAATGGGGCCGCAAAAGATGCGGACAGCACTCCGTGTGCTGTCCGCATCCATTGCTCCGTTCTGTGGCCCCGCTAAAAAAATATAACCTGTCCTATTCTTGTCCGCGCTTTGCGGACAAGAATAGGCATTTATATTGAAGGCTGTCCGTGCCGTTCCGCAAATTACAGAATGCTCACGGACGCCATCCGTGTTTTGCGGATCTGTGATTTGCGGACCGCAGAACACACCACGCTTGTGTGCATAAGGCCTCAGGCTACATGCACACGAACGTTTGATTCCGTGTCCGTTCCGTTTATTTTGCGGATAGGATGCGGAGCCATTCATTTCAATGGGTCCGCAAAAAACGCGGACAGCACACAGGATATCAGTATGTCCGTTCCGTTGCCCCGCCCCAAAAAAATAGTGCATGTCCGATTTTTTTCTAGTTTGCGGACAAGGATAGGCATTATTACAATGGATCCGCCAAAAAAACGGATGCCATAAGGAACGTCATCCGTTTTTTTTGCGGATCCGCAAAACACATACGGTCGTGTGCATGTAGCCTAACTGCGTCCAAACTGCAGTGGAACATATATTACAGTGTCGGCCCTTTGACGCTTTTACCGGGACTTAATACTTTTTTTTGTTTTTGTTTTGTTTTATTGCTTTTATTGCCTTTTGTATTTTATAAGTAGTATATTTTTAAAGGGACATTTTAACACACTTTTCCTCCCCAAATAGGGGTAATAAATGATTGTATATGATATAGTTTATGTGTCCTCTGCGTGTAACCAGATACAGAGTGCCAGTCCACCAATTACGGTACGTTTTTCTCACCTCATACTACTGACTGGGTGAGTCGGCCACACTTTGAGCACCAGTACATGACAATAGACGGGTGAGCGACTATATCATTCTGTATCTTTTACAAAGTTGTAGCAAAGGTGAGCGGAGGGTAACCCCCTCTAAAGAGCGTTTTTCGCAGTTTTTCAGGGCAGCGGAGTTCTCCCTTCTTGCTGTTTCACATGCGCGCGCTGGAACCGGAAGCCAAGTCCCTGGAAGTAGTTTGCACGCCTCGACATAAACGAAGAAAATCCTCTCGCAACTCAGGAGGGAAACAAAGACAAGTGTAAAAGCCGCTCTTTGTAAATGACCCCCAACGAGTATTTCTGGCCTCAGATGAGAAACACTCCGGCATTCAGCTCAGGTCTCTGTATGAAAATGATCCACGTTTCGTCTGCCGTGTCCACCCTCCAGTCCTTGAGGTTTTATGGCCGCCCCAGCACTGGCGAATTCATCAAAATAACGGAGACATTGATTGAATTAACGGTCAGGAGTCAGGGATGCCGCTATGGAGTCAAATTAGAAAAGTCGTTCGGACTCCGCCCATAAATAAACACGGGCGATGAAGCATGGCGGAAGTTTTAAATGTCAGGAAAACTTGTTTAAAATTCTACATTGTCAAGGTGAAGAATTTAAAGGCTCCCATAAACGTGCGTAATCCTCGTGTAATCGTACGTTCTGCAACTTCCAAATGTACTTTGTACAATTACTCACACTTTCTAAGATTTCTGCTTGCTGTCATTGAGTGGAAATTGTGTTTTTTTTTTTTTTACACCCTGATACAACCTTTATGGCGCCCTCAAGCGTGACTGTGTTGCTTTTTTGGTGCGTTTTCTCCCAGCGAAGGTAAAGCACGCAGCAGGCTTAAATTGCATTAATTTTACTTTATTTTGGAAGTAATATCATTCAGTTTTGCGGCGTGGTTTCCCTTTACACCATAAATGCTGAAACGTTCTTGCAAAAACCACATACGCTTTTTGATGTGTTGTTTTTTGTTTTTTTCCAATACCAAAAATCTGCACAGCATCCTTATCACAGCTGAGGGTTTGTTACAAACGTATCCAGTCTAAACAATTCTCAGCTGGCTACTCCTCTCCAAACTGGTACATTTACCTGCACTTCTCTTTCTGAGGGAGGGCAGCAGCTCATTAACCACTTACAACCCCAGGGGTGCAATGCACCCAGCTCTTATTAACCCCTTCCTCCCCGGCATAGAAAATCGTCCCTCACATACAGATTCCCGTAATAAATAGCACTACAGTACGCAATGCAGTTTCCTTCTTCGCTGTCTAGAGAGAGATACCGTATATATAGTTTATATATTTCTATGAATTCAGAAGTAGGAATGATTGAAAGGCGTCCAGGCCGCTTCACTATGAGATCACTACATCAGCTCTGAGGGAGCAGGGAAGCTACTGAGCATGTCCGTCCACCACTGAATGCAGGAGAAGGTGGACCAGAAGGAGAAACAGCAGGGGGCGCTACCAGAGAGGAAAACGGAATGTACAGAAAAAAACAAAAAATAATTTCATTACATGTATATTGCAGTAATGCTTCATTTGACATGTCCTATTCGTTGCAAAGTAATACTTTCTATAGGAGAACCAGTACGCAATGAGCTCTTGAACTCCCCCTAGTGGCGGCAACAAACAGACACAATTTTAACTTTATTTAACTTCATCTTTATAAAGATATACTAGGAAGCATGGTGGATTTAGGGGCAACATAATCTTACACTAAAATGGATACAAGGCTTAGGGCTCATGCACACAAACGTATTTTATTTACGTGTCCGTTCCGTTTTTGTTTTTTTTATTTGCGGACCATATGCGGAAACCATTTATTTCAATGGGTCTTCAAAAATAACGGAAGTTACTCCGTGTGCATTCCATTTCCCTAAAACATGTCCTATTATTGTCCGCATTACGGACAAGGATAGGACTGTTCTATTAGGGACCAGCCGTTCCGTTACGCAAAATACGGAATGCACATGGATCTGTTTTTTGTGGTGCGCATAATACATACGGTCGTGTGCATGAGCCCTTAAAGAGGACCTGCCCCCTTTCCTGACATGTCGTTTTTACTAACTACTTGCATTCCCCATTTCATGACAATTCCTCTGTTATTCCTGCTTGCAGTTTGCCATACAGGGCCGTCTGGGTGTTACCCATTGGGGTTGTGTCTCTGCACAGTCGGACACTATCCAGTCAGTGCTGCCAGTGTCACACCCCCAACTGGTAAACCCACACTGACATTCATTGCTGACTGCTAGCAATTCGCCTCATAAACTTCTAGTAGGAATAATAAACACAACATAGAGTCATGGGAATAGATGCTCCAGAATTGTAAGTACATGGGGAATGCAAGTAGTTACTAGAACAGACAAGTCAGGAGAGGGGACGGGTCCTCTTTAATGTCCCAAACCCTTCTGGCAATAACTCATCAGAGGATCTAGATAACATTCAGAGTGCCTGAGCTTTCCTTCTGTGACTGATCAGAAGTGGTGAGACGCTTCCCAGGTAATGTGAGCGCTGTGGGACGTGGGCTCGCGCTCTGCAGCTTTATTACAAAATGTTTCCCCGTCTAATTGAAGTGCAGATAATAGATGTGATCGCTCAGCAATTCCCCAAATCTCTAAGGAGTGAATTACGACAATCTAATAGTGCAAGATGGAAGAGTGAGGCGGCCGCGGACCGGACTGACGCAGAGGCGAAATATTCTCATCTCACCATTCCATCCCCGAAAAGAAAAGGAACCAAAATGAAGTTCTAATTACTAGTTAATGAAAATACGGCAGATCAAAAGCCGCCTCCCCGAGATTAAGGCTGGAAGCATTGCCGGGGAGGAGATATATTAAACCCGAGGCCTCGCGCCGGAGGAGACGATTTACCTCCTTTCATGGCGCTCTGGCTTTTTCTCTTCTGATATTAGTTTGCTTCTTTTGTAATAAAAAAAAAAAAAGGAAAAAAAAAATAAACAGAGAAAAGACGTGCGGGGGAGAAAGTCGACAAACCGTCAGTGACAGGAGGAACATCCTGCGCCGACAGCTATCTGCAAAATGCACCGGCTGACAGCGACAAGAGCAACTCCGCCTCTGCCTGCGACAGCCATGGGATCTGTCAGATTTCTACCCGCTGCCCGGGACCTCTAGATCAGTATGGGAGGGGGGGGGGGGGGGAAGAGAGCTTGACAACAGCCATGAATTAAAAACACGATCCAGGGGTTGTCACTTCTCTTGGTCAGCTCGGTTTCATTTAGCATGTCTTGTTTTGAAAAAAACTTAACAAAAATTCTTTTTGGGGTGAAAATAGAAAATTCAGCCATTGTTTTTTATATTTTTCTTTTTACAGCATTCACTGTGCACTTAAAATAACATGACGACCTTAGTCTGTGGGTCAGTATGATTACGGCGATACCAAAGCAAGGGCGGGTTCAAATTGGCATTAAGGAATTCCGAAAGGACTATTTTTTCCGTCATGTATAACGGAACCAAACTGAACCGTTATTTGGCCCCATAGACATGTATTAGGAAGGAGTTTTGCATTCCGTCCTAGAATTCCATTATATTCTGTTATAACGGAACCTATAACGGAATTCCATAACGCCAATGCGAACACGCCCTTATATCGTTTTCATTATGTTTTACTACCTTTAAAAAAAAAAAAACTTTTTCTTTGTGTTGCCCTATTCTGCCACCCAAGACTTTTTTATGTTTCCATCTGCAGAGCTGCGTGAGAGGTTGTCTTTTTGCTTGACGAGCTGTAGTTTTTATTGATGCTTACGCCAGTTATTTTTATTTCTTTATTTATTTCAGGGTATTTTTTATATGTAAAATTGAAAAAGGGATTGATTAGAATTTTTAATTCTTCTGTTTATTTATTTTTACTTTTTTATTTAGTTTCCTTTTGGTACCTCGAACATGTGATGGATCGCTTTTACATTGATTGCAATAGTAAATACTTTTGCAGTCTATGGGATTTCTGCCAGCTTCCTATTAAATAGGGATTATGAGGTAGTTTGCTATGGCAGGCCTGGGAGCCTTCACAACAGATCGGAAGAAATTGAAATTCACACCATTTGGAGAGATGTTTAACTAAATTCACGGTAAGTGCTCCATAGAGAGCTAGCAGATTATCATATGGAGACCAAAGCAACCCGTACCCCCTCTTACAAACAGCGCGTATCCTTTTCAGTCACTCTGTTCCTATGAGTATCCATTGACCCTGTTATGGGGACAATGCTACCCAAGTTGCCATGTTGCACTGTAAGTTGCTATGGTGCACTATGCCAAGTAACCTGCACCATGTAATTTAGAACTAGGCAATGATGGAAAACGCAGAAGAAGTAGAAAGAGCTGGGAGATGCTGCAGCTGAAATCAGAGAGCCAGTAAACTCCTGGTTGTAGCTAGCTAGCAAGTGGAGGTAAGTGGCACTAGCCAATTGGTGCACCAGCTCAGGACATGGATAGGAATGGAGAAGCAGCTGAGCACTGCAGAGTAGTGGGTAGCCGGATCATAGGGAAGCTATAAGCCTGTCTATCCTATTCAGCCCAAAGCAGCTAGAGACCCATAGAGAAACAAAAAGGGACAAAAAGACAAACCAGCCTGCCATTATAAGGACCGCTAGTGAGTGGATTGTGAATTGTGTGCATATTGTGAGTAAAGGGAGAGAGATACTATGACCTGTATATGCCACTCCACGGTGAGCTGCAAGGAAGGAGATACCAGGACCTGTGCAGAGCCATTGTGTCATTGCCCGTAAAGCCACAATATACATCTACATTGCTGTCTATCTAGAGGTGACTCCGGCCAGGGTGCAGGCAAGTTGGGTGAAGCACATGCAAAAGGAGAGTGAGCTTATTAGTGGGCTCCACTGCAATGAAGGCCAGATCCCTATATCGGGGTTAAAGGGTGAAAACTACGGGACTGCCGCGATAACACCCTTAGAACAGCCCAAAGTCAAACCGGTTAGGTTGGTAAAGTGGGTGCATACCGGCTGCCTGTTACACTAGGCAGGAACCTGTAGGACAAGGTTAGTGGTCTTATGAAGACCAGTACAGCAAAGCTAAATACCAAGCCTATCTACCCCATGCTGACCATTTGTAGACATCTAGTATTCGCCTGTCCATCTACCTATGGTGGGCTTACAGGGGTTGTCACGATCAGTAAAACGTACAGTAGCTGCTTTCTTTCAAAAACAGCACAGCAGCTTTTAATAGGTTGCAGCTCAGCTTCATTAAAGTAAATGGAGCTCAAATGCAATATCAATACCTGTGGACTGGTGTGCACTGTGCACTATTTGGGGAAAAAAGCAGCCATGTTTCTCTAATCATGGACAATCCCTTTAAATTACAGTTATTCACATTATACTGAGGTCTAAGGCGTGCTCTCCAGCTGCTCAATGTTAGTCACAGTGCTCCAGCGCAGAAGGCTCATTGTCCCGTCTTGTAGCCGCGGTTCCTCTATATGGGATTACATATAGTGTCCATGTTACAGAAAACATCCGACTTTTCTTATCACCTCGGAGTTAATGCTTCCAAACAATTAAACAAAGCCAAAAGATTCCCAAAGAAATTAATCCCTGGGCCTCGCAGAAAGCTGGAGATTAGCCGAAATGAGCACAGCAATGTATTAACGACTTCCCTGCAAGCAGTAATTAGACGCTCCCTCTGAGAGACGCGCCACTGATTAGCGGCTGATCAGTAGAAATCAAAGAAGTGTATTGTGTGTACTGCAGAGTCTTCCCGAATTGCCTTAACCCCAAATCTCCCACAGAGCACGCAGCACGAGCCACGAGAAAACTGCAAAAATTTTCGAATGAAGGATTTTTATGTTAATAAAAAGTCAACTTCAGTAAGAAATGAAAAATTCTCTTTCTGTATTTGTCCATAGAGGGAAGCATTATAGTAGTTATATTCTTGTACATAGGAGCAGTATTATAGTAGTTATATTCTTGTACATAGAAGGCAGTATTATAGTAGTTATATTCTTGTACATAGGAGCAGTATTATAGTAGTTATATTCTTGTACATAGGAGCAGTATTATAGTAGTTACATTCTTGTACATAGGAGCAGTATTATAGTAGTTATATTCTTGTACATAGGAGGCAGTATTATAGTAGTTATATTCTTGTACATAGGAGGCAGTATTATAGTAGTTATATTCTTGTACATAGGAGCAGTATTATAGTAGTTATATTCTTGTACATAGGAGCAGTATTATAGTAGTTATATGCTTGTACATAGGAGCAGTATTATAGTAGTTATATTCTGTACATAGGAGCAGTATTATAGTAGTTATATTCTTGTACATAGGAGCAGTATTATAGTAGTTATATTCTTGTACATAGGGGGCAGTATTATAGTAGTTATATTCTTGTACATAGGAGCAGTATTATAGTAGTTATATTCTTGTACATAGGAGCAGTATTATAGTAGTTATATTCTTGTACATAGGAGCAGTATTATAGTAGTTATATTCTTGTACATAGGAGCAGTATTATAGTAGTTATATGCTTGTACATAGGAGCAGTATTATAGTAGTTATATTCTGTACATAGGAGCAGTATTATAGTAGTTATATTCTTGTACATAGGAGCAGTATTATAGTAGTTATATTCTTGTACATAGGGGGCAGTATTATAGTAGTTATATTCTTGTACATAGGAGCAGTATTATAGTAGTTATATTCTTGTACATAGGAGCAGTATTATAGTAGTTATATTTTTGCACATAGGAGCAGTATTATAGTAGTTATATTCTTGTACATAGGAGCAGTATTATAGTAGTTATATTCTTGTACATAGGAGCAGTTTTATAGTAATTATATTCTTGTACATAGGAGCAGTATTATAGTTATATTCTTGTACATAGGAGCAGTATTATAGTAGTTATATTCTTGTACATAGGGGGCAGTATTATAGTAGTTATATTCTTGTACATAGGAGCAGTATTATAGTAGTTATATTCTTGTACATAGGAGGCAGTATTATAGTAGTTATATTCTTGTACATAGGAGCAGTATTATAGTAGTTATATTCTTGTACATAGGAGCAGTATTATAGTAATTATATTCTTGTACATAGGAGCAGTATTATAGTTATATTCTTGTACATAGGAGCAGTATTATAGTAGTTATATTCTTGTACATAGGAGCAGTATTATAGTAGTTATATTCTTGTATATAGGAGGCAGTATTATAGTAGTTATATTCTTGTACATAGGAGGCAGTATTATAGTAGTTATTTTCTTGTACATAGGAGCAGTATTATAGTAGTTATATTCTTGTACATAGGAGCAGTATTATAGTAGTTATATTCTTGTACATAGGGGCAGTATTATAGTAGTTATATTCTTGTACATAGGAGCAGTATTATAGTAGCTATATTCTTGTACATAGGAGCAGTATTATAGTAGTTATATTCTTGTACATAGGAGCAGTATTATAGTAGTTATATTCTTGTACATAGGAGGCAGTATTATAGTAGTTATATTCTTGTACATAGGAACAGTATTATAGTAGTTATATTCTTGTACATAGGAGCAGTATTATAGTAGTTATATTCCTGTACATAGGAGTAGTATTATAGTAGTTATATTCTTGTACATAGGAGGAAGTATTATAGTAGTTATATTCTTGTACATAGGAGGCAGTATTATAGTAGTTATATTCTTGTACATAGGGGGCAGTATTATAGTAGTTATATTCTTGTACATAGGAAGCAGTATTATAGTAGTTATATTCTTGTACATAGGAGCAGTATTATAGTAGTTATATTCTTGTATATAGGAGCAGTATTATAGTAGTTATATTCTTGTACATAATGGGCATTTCGTGTTATCAGTCTTCAAAATGATAATATTACAGTGGTAATTGCAGCTTTAGGCCTCTTTCACACGCGGATAAGGTCCGGATGCGTTGCGGCAAAGCCGCACGAGTAGGTACCCAATTGCAGTCAGTTTTTACTGCAATTGCGTAATGTTTTCAGTGCAATGTGTTTTGCACGCGCGTGATAAAAAACTGAAAAACAGAAGTTCAGGTTTGGGTTCAAGGTTGTGTAGATTGTATCATAACATGGTTATAAGGGGAAATAATTGCATTCTGAATACAGAATGCATAGTACAATAGCGCTGGAGGGGTTAAAAAAAATAAGAAATAATTTAACTCACCTTAATCCACTTGTTCGCGCAGCCGGCATCTCTTCTGTCTTCATCTGTGAGGAAAAGGACCTGTGGTGACGTCACTACGCTCATCACATGGTCATTCACATGATCCATCACCATGGTGATGGATCATGTGATGAGCGCAGTGACGTCATCAAAGGTCCTTTTCCTCACAGATGAAGACAGAAGAGATGCCGGCCACGCGAACAAGTGGATTAAGGTAAGTTAAATGATTATAATTTTTTTTTAACCCCTCCAGCCCTATTTTACTTAGCATTCTGTATTCAGGGAAAATAATAATGATCGGGTCCCCATCCCGATCGTCATCCTAGCAACCGTGCGTGAAAATCGCACCGCATCCGCACTTGCTTGCGGATGCTTGCGATTTTCACGCAACCCCATTCATTTCTATGGGGTCCTGCGTTACGTGAAAAACGCACAAAGAGGAGCATGCTGCGATTTTCACGCAAAGCACAAGTGATGCGTGAAAAATCACCGCTCATGTGCACAGCCCCATAGAAATGAATGGGTCCGGATTCAGTGCAGGTGCAATGCGTTCACCTCACGCATTGCACCCGCACGGAAATCTCGCCCGTGTGAAAGAGGCCTTAGTTGTTTACCTTTGCTAGATATTTCACCCTTGCTGTGTTTGCCATCAGACACAGTTATGTTTTGGGTATTTTGTTGCTGTTTTTGACATCTTTCATTTTCACCTCCTCTAGTTTGACCACAATGTGACAATATCTATGACGTTCGTCTGGATCCTATTCCTTATCCAATTACATTAGATAGTTAGTTATCTCATATATATATTACAGATAGTCAGTGTAGGTTATATCCTGATATAGTGTAGCTGATAGGCTCCAGTGCAGGGTGTTAGGTAGTGTGATAGGGACTACTGTTTCTCTGCTGTCCATACATACATGCTACAGACATAGCGCCTGTGATGTCACAACAATACTTAGAGCACCAATCAGTAATATCTACTCAGACCTGATAAAATGTGAAGTTGCATGTATTATGCAAAAAATATGTGCATTCTATCGGTTTCCGCTGGTGCCAGATTATGGTCATTTATAAATATTTACACAGTATCTACATTTCCAGATGCAACAAATTGCTACAATGTAACAGTTTCCATTTTTCCAGGGTTTCCCTTTAAATCCTTTATTTTATCCTTGCTCCGTTCTCTGTGAAGTGTAGGCTCCATGTAGATCCATGGCTATAAATAGAATGAGGGTGCTGGTGGGGGTAACAAGGTGTTGCTCCCCCATTTGCCTTGGATCTAATTCTCCTGCAGGATTTCATGTAAGGATTCCATTAGGTAATGGGCATGTCTTCAATAAAGGCAGTTGATATAATGTATAATAGGTATTGATTTTGATCCCATTGATGTAATTTAATTGAGTTGGGTTCCTCGTCTAAAGTCGGATTGGCCTTTGCTCTTCGCCGTATCCTGTATACAGCAGGGCTGTCATCTCCATATCATGGGGCTTAATGGGTTGGATTGATCTGAAAAAAATAAAATAAAATGTCTCCTGGAAAACATATAAAGTAGCAGAAAGTGCAATGTAATATGTATTCACTCATCAGTCTGCGGTCCCTGATCAATCACTCCCATCATCCATTCACTTGTCATTCAAAGGTTTGTGTTGTGATGATATTGGCCGTATCATTCAGATCCTATTTCCATTATGTAATCATACCCCTCTTCTTCCTTATCTTTTATGTAAGGCTGTCTACAAGATGTCTGGTGCAGCCTTCTCAAGTGTTTTTAGGGAGGAGGCTACGGCTACTATCACAGTGGCGTTTCTATTTTCAAAACGCTTCCGTTTTGTCCCCATTCATTGTCAATGGGGACAAAACGTAACTGAACAGAACAGAGCGCTCCAAAATGCGTTCCGCTCTGTTCTCATACCGGAGAGTAGCAGGCTGCGGTTTTCTTTCCGTCATGACCCACAATGCAAGTCAATAGGGGCAGATCCGTTTTTCTCCGACACAATAGAAAACTGATCCGTCCCCCATTGACTTTCAATGGAGTTCATGACGGATCCGTCTTGGCCATGTTAAAGATAATACAAACGGATCCGTTCTGAACGGATGCAGATGGTTGTATTATCAGTAACGGAAGCGTTTTTGCTGAACCCTGCCGGATCCAGTAACAACGCTGGTGTGAAAGTAGCCTAAGACAAGTCTGTGCAACACGGAAAAGGCAGCCTAATGTATAGCAGATAAAACATCTCTAGGGAACCCCTGAGTGCATGTAGTTTAAAGGGGTTATCCAACCTCTAAAATGCCTCCCCTACTGCCCCTCACACAGATTGTACTTAACTCGCTTCACGGCACCCGCGTCACTTCTGACACCCACACGGCTGCCGCTTAGGGTGGCCACTGGCTTCCCCTCAGAAAGCCGGACCCACTGGCCACGCCCCCAAACCAATAAACTACGCCCACATCGGTGAAGCCCCGCCACACCCCAGTGAAGTCACGCCCCCCCCCCATCGCCGGCTGGGTTTTCTCCATGAAGAAAAGGAAGGTCAGGAGGGAGTCTGGCACACTGGGGGCACTGTGTGGATGGAGGGGAGGGGGCGATGGCCTCAGGGGCAGAGCGGTGCCCCCGGTTATGGATAAATATGGGCACCAGGATAAGTTTACACTGTGCAGGTGTGCAGTAATAGTAATTTAAAATGTATTTTCACAAATGCCAGAAGTCTAGCTAGCAAAATGGGGGAGCTGGAGGCTATGGTACTAGAAGAACACATAGATGTCGTTGGTGTGGCTGAGACATGGTTGGACTCTTCACATGACTGGGCTGTTAATATTGAGGGTTTTACACTATTTAGGAAAGACAGGGCCAATATAAAAGACAGTGGCATGTGCCTGTATGTGAGGAGTGATCTAGAGACAATTGTGGGTGAGGATGGTGAGGATGTGGAAACCTTATGGGTTGAAGTTCAAAGGGATAAAAACACTGAAAAAATAATATACTTGGTAAAATCTATAGACCCCCTAACATCACAGAGGAGATAGAAACACAACTGTATAACCAATTAGAGCGGGCGGCACAGGCTGGTACAGTGGTCATAATGGGAGATTTTAACTTCCCAGATATTGACTGGGGTCATGGTTCTGCCTCAACCGCAAAGGGGAGAAGATTCCGCAACCTGCTGCAGGACCGCTTTATGGACCAGTTTGTAGAAGCTCCCATTAGGGGCGATGCTCTATTGGATCTGGTAATTTCTAATGATGCAGAGCTTGTTGGAAATGTTACTGTTCGAGAAACACTAGGTAATAGTGACCTCAGTATAATTATATTCCCCCTAAACCATAAGAAGCAAACTCTGTCAGGGGCAGAGCAAAGACACTGAGTTTTTAAAAGGCTAATTTCCCTGGGTTAAGGGCAGCATTTCAGGGCATAGACTAGGGAGCAGCTACTCTCACATAATAATACTGAGGATAAATGGGAGAGCTTTAAATTCACATTGAGGAATTGCACTAAAAATGTATTCCTTCAGGTAACAAGTATAAACGGCTAAAATTAAGACAAAAAAAGGGCATTTAATAAATACAAATCTGAGGGGTCAGCTGTAGCGTTTGAAGATTACAAAAGGCGTAATAAAATCTGTAAAAAGGAGATAAAATTTGCAAAAATACAAAACAAACAGCAGGTGGCAAAAGAGAGCAAAACAATCTTTAAATATATAAATGCTAAAAAAACAAGGTCCGAGCAGGTAGGTCCCCTAAATAATGGTAAAGGGGGGGGGGGGTAGTAACTGAAGATAGGGAAAAAGCAGAGTTACTTCATGTTTTTTATAGCTCTGTATATACAAAAAGAGAAAGAAGCTGATATCTGTGGTGCTGGGGCTGTTAGTACATCCAGTAATATACTCAATTGGCTAACTGTAGATATGGTCCAAGATAAGTTAAATAGGGTAAATGTGAACAAGGCTCCTGGTCCAGATAGGATTACACCCAAGAGTTCTTACAGAGCTTAGTTCAGTCATTGCTGTGCCCCTGTTTATAATTTTTTAAGATTCTCTAGGGACTGGTACAGTGCCAAGTGATTGGCGCAAGGCAAACGTGGTGCCCATATTAAAAAAAGGATCAAGGTCCTTTACAGGTAAATATAAACCAGTTAGTTTAACTTCTGTTTGAAGGGCACTTAAGAGACTATTACAGGAGTATGTGACTATAAATAATATTATAAGCGATAACCAACATGGGTTTACCAAGGACAGAAGTTGTCAGACTAGCCTGATCTGTTTTTATGAGGAGGTGAGTAGTAGCCTGGACAGAGGGGCGGCTGTGGATGTAGTGTTTCTGGATTTTGCAAAGGCTTTCGATACTGTCCCTCATAGATGCTTAATAGGTAAAGAAAGGTCTATAGCAGGGATGGCCAACCTGAGGCTCTCCACCTGTTGCAAAACTACAACTCCCATCATGCCCGGACAGTCTAAAGCTATTAGCCTACAGCAGGGCATGGTGGGAGTTGTAGTTTTACAACAGCTGGAGAGCCGCAGGTTGGCCATGCCTGGTCTATAGGCTTGGAAAGTATAGTTTGTAATTGGATTGAAAACTGGCTGAAGGACCGTGTCCAGAGAGTTGTGGCCAATGATTCCTATCCAGAATGGTCCCGGGTTATAAGTGGTGACCCCGAGGTTCAGTGCTGGGCCCTCTACTATTTAATTTATTGAGGATGGGATTAATAGCACCATATCTATCTTTGTAGATGACACTAAGCTGTGTAGACTAACTGTACGGTCTATGGTAGATGTCCACACACTACAAGCTGATTGGACAGTCTGAGTGATTGGGCATCAACTTGGCAAATGAGGTTCAATGTGGATAAATGTAAAGTTCTGCATCTTGGTAGTAATAATCTCTGTGCTTCATATGTCCTAGGGGATGTAACACTGGGAGAGTCACTTATAGAGAAGGATTTGGGTGTCCTTGTGGATGGTATTCTAAATTACAGCACAATGTCAATCAACTACTTCTGAGGCCACCAGGATATTGTCATGTATTACACGAGGCATGGACTCGCGGGGGATGGATGTAATATTACCACTTTACAAAGAGTTGGTGCGGCCTCATCTGGAATATGCAGTTCAGTTCTGGGCACCAGTCCATAGAAAGGACGCACTGCAGCTGGAAAAAGTACAGAGGAGAGAGACTAAACTGATACGGAGCATGGAGGGTCTGAGTTATCAGGAAAGATTAAAATAATTACATTTATTTACTCTTGAGATGTCTAAGGAGGGACATGATTAACCTGTACAAGTATATGAATGGGCCGTACAAAACATACGGTGAAAACTGTTCCATGTAAAATGCGCTCAAGATAAGGGGGCGCTGCCTCCGACTGGAGAAGAAAAAGTTCAGTCTCCAGAAGCGTCAAAGCTTCTTTACTGTAAGAACTGTGAAGCTGTGGAATAGACTTCCTCAGGACGTGGTCACAGCAGGAACAGAGGACAGTTTTAAAAAGGGTTTAGATGAATTCTTAAAGTAAACAACATTAATGCTTAGGAAAACGTGTTTCTGGGATCCGCGTCCTCACCTATCCCTTGGTTGAACTTGATGGACTTATGTCTTTTTTCAACCGAATCAACTATGTAACTATATGTAACTGGAAACGCAGATGCGAATCCCCCCCCCCCCCCCTTCCATCCTTACACAGACAGGAAGACAAGCGGTTGTTCGACAACCTGGGGCCCCACAGCCAGCAGAATGGGGTCTAAAAGCAGAGGACTAAAACATAGGGGCTGCATCTTACATGTTGACCAGAGTCAGTGTAATACTGCCCCAATGGCAATACCTGTTAACTGGGATATTTACTTGCCAAACTGGTTTTCCAGGAATATTAATGACTTAGGGCTCATGCACACGAACGTATTTTCTTTCTGTGTCCGTTCGGTTTTTTTGTGGACCGTATGTGGAACCATTCACTTCAATGGGTCTGCAGAAAAAAGGAAATTACTCCGTGTGCATTCCATTTCCGTATTTTCGTATTTCCGTTCCACAAAAAAATAGAAATTGTCCGCATTACGGACAAGGATAGTACTGTTCTATGAAGGGTCAGCTGTTCCATTCCGCAAAATATTCCGTATCCGTATATTTTTTTGGGGCGGATCTGTTTTTTTTTGCAGACCGCAAAATACATACGGTCGTGAGCCTTATCCTGAGGAGTGGCCATCAAAGTCTAAGTCTCGGAAAACCCCTTTAATGACAATGACATATTTACAAATCCACATTTACATCGCTGAGTAGTCATGTGACCTGTAGTGGGGGGGGGGGCCCCTGCCACACACCACATTCACAGTATGGACCCTGTAGATCGCATTCTGTTCCCTTACAGCCCTTTTAAAAGGGATTTCCAGAATTAGGGAAAAAATGCTGCTTTCTCTTAGAAACAGAACCACACCTGTTAACGGGTCGTGTCTGGTATTGCAGTTCTGCTCTATGGAAGTGAATGGGGCTGAGCTGCAATACCAGACGCAACCTGTGGACAGGTGTGGTGCTGTTTTATAAAGCGAGAATCCAGGTTTACCTAATCCTGGACAATCCCCCATTGGATCCTGTCATAATGCCTATGGGTTTGCAGGGGGAACTACAAATACAAGCAGTCTTTGTGATAACATTAGAGCATATGGAGCACATCATAGTGGAAAGCTACATGGTGGTGTCTGCTGAGCCTTATAGTTCCCCGGGATCTGCAGTGAACTTGGTGTTGATGACAGCACTTGTGGGGTCAGTTTTGGAGCCTCCAGTATTCAGATGTTCTGAGCGCAGGTGTCGGGTGTGGGTCAGACCGACGTCCCGAGCTGCTCCAGGTCTCGGTCCTCCCTGCTGGATGAATATCTTTCATGCAAATTTATGTAAATGCTCTGGATCAGTTTGCAGAGGCGGATAATGAGGGTGATAATGAGAGGAGAACAGAGTCCTGAATTAACATGTTAAGTGTCAGATCATGGAGCCAGATTTTAAGCAAATGGGGCCCTGGGAAGAGCGAGCCCCATGTAGCATTATTAAAGGGGTTCTCTGAGACCAGAAACCTATTTTCATATGGTCAGGCAGGGGTTAAAAAAGCAAGACTCTCTTATCTTCGGTTCCAGCACCGAGCCCCCTTCTCTGCATCCAGTCCCCACTGGACTAGAAGTATGACGTTCCGTCTACACACGTTACCACTGCCGCCCTCACAACCGCTGCCACCGCTGAGGTCATTGATTGGGCAAGAATCAGTGATGTCTGCCTTGATGGTATTTTGCCCTTCTGGAAGTAGAAAATGGAGCTCGGCCCTGGGACTGGAGCACCAGTGACAAATGGTTTTTATATCAACCCCTTCACCCACCCAGGCCCAATGAAAAGGGTTCCCCGTCTCGGAGAACCCCTTTAAGTAGCCTAAGGCCTCTTTCACACGGGCGTGAGTTTTTTTGCCCGGATAAGAGCCGGGTGCGTTGCTGGAAAATGCGCGATTTTTTCTGCGCAAGTGCAAAACATTGTCATGCGTTGCACTCGCGTGAGAAAAATCGCGCATGTTTGGTACCCAAACCCGAACTTCTTCATAGAAGTTCGGGCTTGGGATTGATGTTCTGAAGATTGTATTATTTTCCCTTATAACATGGTTATAAGGGAAAATAATAGCATTCTGAATACAGAATGCATAGTAAACCAGCGCTAGAGGGGTTAAAAATAAATAAAAAATAATTTAACTCACCTTAGTCCACTTGCTCGCGAAGCCCGGCATCTCCTTGTGTCTCCGCTGCTGATGAACAGGACCTGGGGTGAGCTGCTCCATTAAATACAGGTTAAGGACCTTCGATGACGTCACTCCGGTCATCACATGGTACGTCACATGATCTTTTACCATGGTGATTCACCATGGTAAAAGATCATGTGATGACCGGAGTGACGTCATCGAAGGTCCTTAAGCTCTATTTAATGGAGTAGCTCACCCCAGGTCCTGTTCATCAGCAGAGGAGACACAAGGAGATGTCGGGCTTCGCGAGCAAGTGGACTAAGGTGAGTTAAATTTTTTTTTTTTTTTTAACCCCTCTAGCGCTGGTTTACTATGCATTCTGTATTCAGAATGCTATTATTTTCCCTTATAACCATGTTATAAGGGAAAATAATAATGATCGGGTCTCCATCCCGATGGTCTCCTAGCAACCATGCGTGCAAATCGCACGGCATCCGTACTTGCTTGCGGATGCCATCCGATTTTCACGCACCCCATTCACTTCTATGGGGCCTGCGTCACGTCAAAATCGGACAATATAGAGCATGCTGCGATTTCAACTGAACGCACAAGTGATGCGTTAAAAACATCGCTCATGTGCACAGCCCCATAGAAATGAATGGGTCAGGATTTAGTGCGGGTGCCATACGTTCGCCGCACGGATCGCACCCGCACAGAAAACTCGCCCGTGTGAAAGGGGCCTAAGTCTTGCAGAGGATGTGTTGAATGAGACTCATAGGAATGCACTGAGAGGCGCTAAGGATGGCACACTGCAGCTTAAGGGCTTGTTCACACGACCATGTACGGGCACCATCCGTGGGGCAGCCGCATGGGGATCGCAGACCCATTCACTTAAATTTGTCCGCGATCTGTCCGTTCCGCAAAAAGATAAAGCAAGTTCTTTCTTTTTGCGGTCCAGAGGCACGGAACGGAACCCCAGAAAGCACTCCATAGTGCTTCCGTAGTGTTCCGTTCCGCTTCTCCTGATTTGTTGACCCATTGAAGTAAATGGGTCCGCATTTGTGATGCGGAATGCACACGAGACGGTGCCCGTGTATTGCGGATCCGCAAATGCGGTCCGCAATATGGCAATGGGCAGCACACTAAGGGTGCATTAACATGTCCGTGTTTTGCGGTCTGAAAATTTAGGTTCCGTAAAACACGGATACCGGCCGTGTGCGTTCCGCATTTTGTGGACTTATCATAGAAATTCCTATTCTTGTGCGGAGCCGCGGAATGGAACACGGTGTGCTATACGCATCTTTTGCGGCTCCATTAAAATGAATGGGTCGCACTCTTTCCGCAATTGTGGACCCAGAACAACGAACGTGTGAATGGACCATAATTCAGATGTACAGAACCTGCAATTTTTTAGAGCGCATAGCCTTTTTTTTTTTATTGCCTTAGGGCACGTCCACGCGACATGGTCGTAATCCGGTCCAAGTTGCGGTCAAGAACCGCATGGCCAATAAGGCCGCAGCTGCCTGATATTTAACTAATGAAGATGACACTGTATAGACGGTCTCCATTAGATAAATATCAGGCAGCTGCAGTTCTTGACTACAGCTGGCCGTGACTCGACCGGATCACCGCCGCGCTGTGTGGTCGTAACGTGCATCTAAGATGATAATAAACAAAATTACAACTAGTGATGAGCGAATCGACTTCAGATGAAACATTCAAAGCTGATTCGCATAAAACTTCATTCCAATACTGTACGGAGCAGGAGCGCCATACAGTATTAGAATGTATTGGCTCCGATGAGCTGAAGTTATTGCTTTGCGAGACTTCGGGTAATAACTTCATAAATTAATTTGTACTGTAAAAAAACATTTCCTGAACTCGGGTTCAGTTCAAAGCAGTGCCTTAGGACCAAACCCGAGTTCAGGAAATGTTTTTTTACAGTACAAATTAATTTATGAAGTTATTACCCGAAGTCTCGCAAAGCAATAACTTCGGCTCATCTGAGCCAATACATTCTAATACTGTACAGTGCTCCTGCTCTGTACAGTATTAGACAAAGTTGTATGCGAATCAACTTCGAATGTTTCATCCGAAGTTGATTTGCTCATCCCTAATTACAACCGTCGCGATTTAAAATCTCCTCTTTTGTGTCCACAGCTCCTAGGCAGATCAACGCGTCTCTATGGGTTCAGACTACAAACAAACCCGGTGTAGTCAGATCCTGCAGTCGTGTGATGCCCCTCCTTGTCTACTGTTCATATAAGGGCGGCCATACACACTCAATATCTGTCTGCCAAGCGACCGTTCAGCTGGACCTAGTTCCCTCCCGACTCCCTCCGTCCGTCCGTCCGTCCCCCACATGCACCTTCAGTTTGGTGTATGTGTATTCAATGGGTGGAGGGGAGTTAGCCGCTGCCAGACACATCTAGTGACCGCTTATCTCCCAGGAGAATAAGAGGATCAGGCAAAAATATTCACTTCACCCTATCCTTCTCTCCCCCAACATAGGAGGCTTGTCGGCTGGAACCCGCCGAGAACTTATATGTATGGGGGGGCCTCAATGCTTGACTGATGTCTATAGACTCCCAGGCCTGCGGAAGACCCGATAGTCTGGGAGAGTCGCGAAGGCTACACTGCTCCCTTTACAAGCACTGTGAGGGGGACAGTTTCTTTAAAGGGCATCATCAGCGTGAGGGCTCATGCACACAAACGTATTTTCTTTCCTTGTCCATTCCTTTTTTTTTTTCTTTTTTTTTGCAAGCCGTATGCGGAACCTTTTATTTCAATGGGTCCGGAAAAAATAAATGAAGTTACTCCGTGTGCATTCCGTTTTCGTATGTCCACAAAAAAATAGAACATTTCCTATTACTGTTTGCATTACGGACAAGGATAGGACTGTTCTATTAGGGGCCAGATATTCTGTTCCGTAAATACGGTTGTGTGCATGAGCGCTTAATGTGCGCATGTCTGCTGAATGCAATGCTTTTAGTCCTAATTCTTTATGTGGCCTCGATGTGCCTCAAATCAATCTTTTATAATATGTAAATGAGTCCCTGGGTGCATCAAGGGTGGAGCTCTTGCACCCAGTGGCTCTGCTCCATGCCTGCTGTGACTGACAGGCTCGTGCCAGGCCCTGAAGCCTCGTGGCAGTCTCCATACCTGTACAGCGCGTGCTCTGAACACGCCTATGCAATACTTTAGGGCCAGGTGGGTCAGCGGGGGCACACCAAAGTAGGCAGGTAGCAGAGCCTCTCAGGTGCAACAGCACCGCCCTTGTTGCACCCATGAGACTCATTTACACTATTGTATTGTGTTATACAAATACAGCTGGATTAATGCTGACTAATCTGGTGACAGATGCCCTTAATATGTACATTTCCTATATAGTGAAGCCCCCGCCATGTGTGTATTATCCCTGCCTCCTGTCATACACTTACATACGGTAATAATAATCTTTATTTATATAGCGCCAACATATTCCGCAGCGTTTCACAATTCATGGCTGACACGGTATAGAATCTTGGAGCCTTGTCCGCAGGCAGAGAATGGGGCCCTCTGCGCTGTACGTTCATTAGGACAGGTCCTCTCTAAGCAGATTAACACAAATTCAGTTATTACAACCTTAATAATCCTAATAACGGAATAAGGCAATGTCAGATGCAAGATTACAGCTATCTAGACTGGCAGAGGCTTATATCACATCAAACACAAGCAAGGTGCCGAAAATCCTGGCTGTCTCGCAGCAATGCCTGCACCTCGGTGCACAGGACTGATTAAGCCATTGTATTTACAGCATGAGCCCGGGAGTCGTGCAGCTCCGTGTAATAAGGGAGCGTGCACAGTACCCGTGAGAGGCCCGCACCACTGGAGATGACAGTCTATCATGGTTGCAACAGGATACTTATCCTGGTGCAACCTTTATAACGCACCAGCATAGAAATACTGTACATGCTGTATTACTTTACTGAGAGAGTAGTGGATGCATGGAATCGCCTTCCTACAGAAGTGGTAGCTGCAAATACAGTGAAGGAGTTTAAGCATGCATGGGATAGGACATAAGGCCATCCTTCATATAAGATAGGGCCAGGGGCTATCCATAGGATTCAGTATATTGGGCAGACTAGATGGGCCAAATGGTTCTTATCTGCCGACACATTCTATGTTTCTATGTGTACAAAGTAACACACATTGTTTACAGATGAATGTATCAGATGATGTCTGCGTCTCCTCTCTGTGTTGTGCGGCTTGAATTCAATCTTTTGCTCCCTGTTCTCAGTCGTTTCAAGATGGAGAGGGTCTTCCTTGCAGTGTCCATCAATAGGAGCAGTAACCGCTAGCGATCAGCGAAGTTCTCAAAAATTCCATTCGGCTGCTTCGCCGAATTTCTACAAGAAATTCAGATTCATTGCAAAGTACTGAGTCTGAAATCACATTCCATTGTATGTAGCGGGAGCAACGACGGAGTTTGTCGATCGCGTCGTCCTCCCGTCATTGAACCCCTCTGATTTCGGCATCTGAGAGTCACATTGAGGCCTTTCAGGGGTACAAAAAAATAAAAAAACATACTCATCTCATCCATTTGATGGCAGAGAGGCCATTGTGATTGAAGAAATGCACGAAATCTCACTCTGATGTGATGACAGCAGTGCGTCATCACGCTGGCCAGATGACGTCACTGATGATGTCATCACGCCTTGTCAGCGCGCTGATGCGGTGACGTCACACCTCAGCGTGCGCAAGATTTGTTGCGTTTTTTTTTTTACAATTACCTATGACCGCGAAGGCCTCTCCAGCGATCACATGGATGAGGTATCTTTTTTTTTTTGTTTTGTTTTTTAACACCATTTCAGGAAAAATGGATTAGTTACCATGAAGCGCCAAGAAATTCAGATTCGTGGCGAATCAAATTTTTTTCATTCACTTCGATTTGCTCAACGATAATCACTACTATAGATGGTACACAGGGACCCTGTTTCATGAGTAGGGCCATATAAGAAGACGCAGAGTAGATGGGGCCCCATCACAGAAGTTGCATTGGGGCCCAGGAGCCCCATATTACACTCCTGCTTTGACCCTCCTTAGACATTTCTGGAGCTGTGTAACTGATCGCAGGAAGTTAATGGTCTGATAAAGATGTCGCCCTCCGTCTGTAAGAGTACAGAATTATATACCGCACAATATCAAAATTAGGAGCATCTTTTCTTATACCTCTGTGGTGTGTCATATCTTTGTTATTCCTTGTTAAAGGGTCTGTCCTATACCGTCTGACATCGTCTGATCAGTGCAAGGCTGTGCAGAGCCACACCGCCATCTGGTACTATACAATTGTTAATGTATTCACACATTTCTAGGAGGAATCACAGAGGAAAGTGACGGTGCAGAGTTATAAAAAAAAAAAAAAAACACTACAGAATTGTTATTCCATCGGAAACACAAGTAGTTTCTAAAATAGATATGGCAGGAGAGGCAACAGGTCCCCTTTAAATGTAGGATGTCAATCAAACTTTCAGAAACCTTTCACTCAGCGATAACCCAGCTCTGGATATCAAAACTCCTGTTTAAAGGGGTATTCCCATCTGGGACTTTTATAGGTATATCACTAGGATATGCCATAAACATCTAATAGAGTTGTTTCCTATTTCTGGGGCCCGATGTGAATGGAGAGCAAGCCAGCCACCCTGTATTCATCACTATGGGACTTTTGAAAATAGCAAAGCTCTAGCTTACTGGAAGCCCCATAGCAGAGCGCTGCGCATGCGCGGTGTGCTCCATGTTCAGAGCCCCGTTCTTGAGATAGGAGTGGCTCCCTCCGGTGGAACCCATACTCATTGGACATTTATGGCATATCCGGTCAATAAGCCATAAATGTCCCAGACGGGAATATCCCTTTAAGTTTATTTAAAGGGGTTCTCTCATGATTATTGTAAAAAAAATAAAAATCTGATATCATATTGTGCAATAACAATCTCTTTCTAACAAACTTAGAACCAGCCCTGTATCTCATGGATCCAGAGATCCCACCATTCATTGCTCCAATTGCTCTGCTAGATTTATATCAAGCTGCCAGATCAGGGAGCTTGAATATTCTCATAGGGTGTGTCCTTTCTGCTGCAGCTGCTGTCAGTTGAAGGATGGAACTGAGCGTGTGCTTCCATCTCATTGAGCAGGACAGAGAAATAAGAAAAAGAACAAACAGCAGGTGGCGCTGTACAGTGAATAACTCACTGGCTCTCCTAAATTTTTAATACATGCTATTACAAAAATATTTAGATCCAGGCGCTGGTTTGAAAAATGCATAATAATTTTTGTGGAACAACCCCTTTAAGTTCTGATTTTGAAATTCCAGATGTGTTTTTATCAACCTATGTGTATGCTGAGAGTTGTACCTACAGTATACAAGTCGTGTTATTATTAAGGGCTGGGGCAATGACAGCTTACAGTACTATACAATAAGTACAATAGCGAGTATATCCACGGTGGATCTTATTAACCACAGACCCGACTCCGTTACTGATTTACTATTTGGCCACGATGGTGACCGCTGACATTTCATTGGTGGTCTGTAAATGTCACAGGGACATCATCGATTATAGACTGAATGTGAGAGATGCCTGGAAGATTTTACTGTCAGCACCCCTGCCATTGTGTAATGATTAAGTAGTCCAGGGGATGGAAAAGTCAGCTGCACCACTGAGATGATTGCAGACTGTACAGGAGCAGATAATCCATTCAGTATAAGATGCTGCCACCTGTAACGAGAAGATCCATCCTGGCGGATAAATGATAGGACATGTATAAATGAAAATTACTAGGTGTTTGATATTAATATGTGCAGCAAGTGATTGTCCTCTGCCCAACAGGACATGACATAGGTGACTCTCACTCCATGACGATTGACGACCATGCAAGTCAATAGAGGAAACATCTGCAGAGTAAAATTGCTGGATAATGATAAACACCAAACACTGAAAGAGGAAAATTCAGCAGTGAAGATGAAGAGGAGAGGAGACAAGCTGAAAACTTTATGGAGATTTATGCCATGAGGAACTTGCTAGAATGGTACTTGCAGATGGGGAACTATGGACAACCTCTCCTAAAAAGTAAGGGTGATGAAGATGAAGAGCAATGAAGACTCTTCCAAAGAGCAGGGTCATTGAAGGAACACCAGGAGAAAGATGGAAACACTTCTCCATTGAAGAGGATTGAGGAGATCCTAGATGTTTTATATTAATATGTGCAGCAAGTGAATGTTCTCTCCTCTGCCCAACAGGACATGATAGGTAGCACCACTTCATGATGACCATGCGAGTCAAAAGAGAAAACATCTCCAGAGTAAAATTGCTGGATAATGATAAAGACCAAACACTGATAGAAAAAAGGAAATGCAGCATTGAAGATTAAGGCGAGAGGAGCCACTCTAAAAAGTTTATGGAGTTATGGGGATTTAAGATGAGGAACTTGCCAGAAAGGCACTTGCAGATGGGGGACAATAGACAACCTCTCCTAAAAAGTAAGGGTGATGAAGATGAAGAGCAGTGGAAACTCTTCCAAAGAGCATGGCCATTGAAGAAACACCAGGAGAAAGATGGAAACACGTCCCCAATGAGGAGGATTGAGGAAATCCATATAGTACCAAGATTTTGGGAGAGATTAACTTGAACACCCTCCTGGAAAGGCAAGTGATGGAGGGGTGTGATGATGAGACCCAAGAGAAGAGACAATGAAGGCCCAAGTAAAGAAAAGGAAAAATTACACTGACATGAAGAGTAGAGATGATGGTAATCCACTTGAAGAGGAGAGACGAAGAGGTAGGTGATGATGAACACCCCCTTCCCTAAAGAGGGACAACCGAGGTCTGCCTCTGATGAAGATGATGGCGCAGTGATAATGAAGACCTACCTGAACTTGAAGGATAACGAAGTGAGATGATGGAGGCCCACTTGAAGAAGAGAGTTGAAATTGAAGGTGATGATGAACATCCTCCTGTAGAAGGAGAATGGAGGACCACCTCTCTTTTATGATGGAGATCCTCTTGAACAGGAAGGATAAAGAGGTATTTGATGATGAACACCCTCCTGAAGAGGGACAATAGAGGAACATCTCTCTCTAATTATGGAAATCCACTTGAAGTGGAAAGGTAAAGAGGCATGTAATGATTCATACACTCCTGAAGAGTTTTCAGTTCCTGGGCAACCAGTTGAAGAGGAACAACACTCTTCTGACGAGAGACAATATAGGGCCACCTATCAATGGACAGTCACTTGAAGTGGAAGGATACAGAGGTAGATGATGACAAATGTGCTCCTGAAGTTGGGTCAATGGATCACTACTTCTCTCTAATGATGGAGTACCAGTTGCAGTTGATGAAGCATCGTGATTATAGAGACCTACCTGATGAGGAAGGTTTAGGAAGCCAGATGAAAGGGTGATGCTCATGGGGCGATGGAGGCTCATCTGAAGAGGAGGGGTCATAGGATCTTGGTCTATTATATAATGAGGTGTCATGCAGAAGCTTTAGGAGATGTTTAATAAGCACTCTGTTGTCCTACAGGGAACATGCGCAGACTCTGTAATTAAACCAGGAACCTCGTCTTACTCCAGAGATGTTAAATACATTCATTAATTAAATTAATAGCCAGAGGGTTTTGCAGCAAGATGTGGATCCTGGTAAATCCAACTACAAACATGTTAGTATAGAGGGTTCATCAAGCGTGACTTGTGACATTTCCATCTATTTCATGTATAAATTTCAGGTTTTATCTCTCAGTCCCTCTCTGCGCCTTTCTTCTTCTTCCCCTCCTGCCAGGTAGGATTTCAACAGTAATGGGCTGCTTACAGATTGCATTGCGTCTCCCATGGTTTTGCATTGAGGCAATCAGCTATGTGTTTAGGTCGATCTTCCTCTTGACCACAAGGTAATAGCTTTGAAGGTATGATAGGTGGGATAATGCTATGTTGTTGTCACCTATGATTTTACTAAAGGCTATTCAGGACCTGCCTGGAACTCATCACATCTGCTGCACTTATCTAGACCATATAAAGAGGAACTCTAGCTTCTAGTAATGCTAATGTCATATAATATACACTGTTGATAAATAAATGGCTGCACAACATTTCACATACAAACAATAGATCTGAGAAATGGGTATCATTCTAAATTAAAGTGATATTATACCTACAGGGAGGTGGAGTGGCTAAGTTTTGCACATTTTATCTAAATTTAGTAGTAGATCTGTGATGTGTGTGTGTATATATATATATATATATATATATATATATTTTGTAGGAAGGCGCAATGGTCCGTCGTTGACGGAAGGTATGTATCACCTAGGTTCCTGGCCTCAGTGAAGTAAGAGCCGGTATTTTCAGGTGTCAGCGGCAGCTAATGCTGATTGACACTTTACTTTTTTAGTATGGCTGTATAGCTGATCCAGGACGGCTCTTACTGGGAGTAGGCAAAGTGCTGGGTGGGTGACTACTCCCCACGTTCCAGGCCGGGTCTTGACTGGTTTATTAAAACCCCAGCCGGCAGTGTCAGCTGGGAGTGATTACCTCTCTCTGACAGAGGAGCTCTGGCAATCGCTGGTGTGGGAACTGAGCTCTGTGCTGGGCTGGAAAGCTGAGACCTGTGTGTTGGGAGAGCAGGCCACCTAAAGTCTGCATTTGGACTGCTGGAGGCAGAACCGCCGACAAGGTGACTTTTTATATGCACAAACTTTCTACTCGGTGTGAACAAACACCAACCTTGCAAAGAGTGTTTTTGTTTGACATTTGAATTAAAAACTTGTACTTTGCCTCTGTACTGCACCCCCTTATCCCAACTACCAGAGCGAATCCCCACAATTGGTGGAGAATGCGGGCAATGCAATGAGGCTGGCGTGAAGGCCAAAATATATATATTTTTTTTTTGGGCACTGTTGTATGTCTTAGACCAGCGAGATTACAACCCGTGTCCCTCGACAAAATGGAAGCTGTTGTGAAAGCCCTCGTGGAAGCTAACCTGTAACAGCGGGAGGCCAATAAGCAACAGCAGGAAACAAACCAGCTGCTGTTACAACATGTAATAGCGCTACAAGCAGCAGGAGCATCCCAGAGTGTCCACGATGCCCGGAAAATGGTCCGTGCGGCGATCCCCAAGATGACCCCAGCAGACAACGTCGAGACCTATTTGGCGATCTTCGAGAAGGTAGCCGTGAGAGAGAAGCTACCCTTGTAGCAATAGGCTGAGGTTTTCGCTCCGTTCCTGGCGTCTGGACCCCAGCAGGTGTATTTTGACTTACCGGATGATCAAGATGCTGATTACCCGACAGTAAAGGGTGAGATCCTGGCGAGACTGGGGGTGAATGTATTAGTCCGGGCCCAGCGGGTGCATCAGTGGGAGTTTAATCCGGCTTAGCCCACGAGGCCCCAGTATTATGATCTATTACACCTGTTGCAAAAATGGCTGCAACCTGATGTGCTGAGTCCCACTGCTATGTTGGACCGTCTATTGGCTGATGTGTTCTGGAGGGCTTTGCCATACCCCCTCCAGCACTGGATGGGCCAGGTGTCTCCTGGTAATGCCCTTGAGATGGTGGACCTGGTGGAACTCTATGGGGCTACCAGGAATTTGAAAGGGGGTTCGTTTGGGAGGGGGGCAGCTAAACCCCAGCAATCTCCATCCCAGACCATAAGACTTGTGCCAACCAAGCCCGCCCGGGGTGTACCCCCCGTAGACCCGGCTCTAATAGTATGCTGGCGGTGTCAGCCTGGCCACGAGCCTGGCCACGTAAGGGCCGACTGTCGTCATCGGGGCGAACCCATAGAGACTAACTATGGATACCGCAACTCATTGTACGCCAGGAAGCTGTCTGCATCAGGTATCCCAGAGACTATAGACAATAACCACCTGTGCCAGGTAGAAGTGGGAGACACTCTGGCAGTAGCTTTGTTGGACTCAAGGAGTCTGGTGTCCCTGGTAAGAGCCTACCCTGGTGCAGCCTGACGCGTATACTGGCCGAAAAATCGGGGTCGTGTGCATACATGGAGATTTAAAGGACTATCCCACCGCTCTGGTGTCTCTATCCACGGGAGGCGGCAATTGGACCCACGAGGTGGCCGTTGCCACCACTTTACCTTACGAACTAATAATAGGGAGATACTTTGCGGGTTTCCTGGCCCTGTGGCCGGTTGTGAGAGTTGTTGATGCCCCTGAGTCAGGGGTAACTCCAACAGATTGGCCTGGCTCGGGCGGGAGACAAGAACCCTTGGAACCCGAGGCCGAAGATGCCAGCGGCAGGGTTGATCACCACTTCGGTGGAAGAGGGGGAGACAACCCCGCAGAGTGTATTGGTAGGAGATGTTGAGGACTTGCCGCCAGGTCCTGAATTGGCAGACCTCAATGTCTCCGGTGAAAATTTCGGAACCGCAGAACACTGGGACCCAACCTTATCCCAGGCCTGGGAGAATGTTGTAGTAATTGATGATGAACCACAAAAACCTGTGGCTGAGTTGATGTTTTCCCGTTTTGTCACCAGGAAATGCTATATCGGGTAAACCAACTACGGGGTGAGCATATTGAACAGCTGGTGGTGCCCAAGGTGTATCGCAAGCTCATATTGGAGCTTACCCAACAACGTGTTCTTGAGGGTCACTTGGGGTGGCAGACAACGCAGAACCGGATACCACAGCGGTTTTACTGGCCCAGTGTGTTCAGAGAGGTAGAAGAGTTTTGGAAGTTTTGCCCAACCTGCCAGATAACTAGCCCCCAGCCACATTTCCGAAGCCCCTCCCTATTATCGAGGTCCCGTTCGAGCAGATCGCTATGGATCTCATAGGCCCAGTATCAAAGTCCGCTAGAGGGCACCAACACATCTTGGTCGTCCTCGACTACGCCACTCGGTACCCGGAACCGGTGCCACTGCGACTTACATCAGCCAAACTCATAGCTAAGGAGTTAATGGAGATGTTTTCCCGAGTGGGTCTACCTAAAGAGGTTCTGACCTACCAAGGGACCCCTTTTATGTCCAAGGTCATGAGGGAACTCTGTAAGTTGCTCCACATAAAACAGCTACGGACGTCCGTGTATCATCGGCGAATAGATGGCCTGGTAGAGAGGTTAAATCAAACATTAAAAAATATGTTAAAAAGAGCGGTGTCTCAGGATGGGAGGGACTGGGACCTTCTTCTGCCCTATCTCATGTTCGCAGTGTGAGAGGTGCCCCAGGCCTTTACTGGGTTCTTGCCCTTCGAACTGCTATATGGCAGACACCCTCGCGGTCTGTTGGACGTTGCCAAAGAGGCATGGGAACACCAACCCACACCGCACAAAAGTGTTGTTGAGTACGTCACCCAGATGCAAGGACGGATGGAAACAGTGTTACCTCTGGTTAGGGAGCATATGGAGGTAAATTACAAGGTACACCAGCCGGGGCAGCAAAAGCCGGAGCAGGTGTACCATGAAAATTTACTAAAACCATGGAAAGATAGGGAGTCCTCTACTGAAGACAGCCCGCGGCCGGGTTTTGTAGCAGAAAAGGTTCAGGCTCCTCGGTCTGATGTAAGAGAAGCAGTTGGCACAGTAAAAATTAGTCTTAATGGCCAGTGAGAAAACTGCAAGAGTTTTAGATGTAGAAATTGACAAAACCATCACTATTTCTTAAAAATTATATTTAACATAAAAACATGATGTGAATAATCGGCTATTTTCTTACCATGACATATTTCCTTTATTTTATCTTTACAATAGTTGGAGCTGTATTTTCAGATACAGAGCACCAAATTTTATCATAACCACATAGTTAACTTATAGAATTCTAGCTGACTGCAAACATCACTATGGTTTATATCTATCTGTCTATCTATCTATCCATCCATCCATCCATCTCTAATTTCTCTACACAATATATGAACAAAAATATTGGGGCACCTACACATTCCACCTCCAGGAGCTTTCATTACCTCTGAGTCTAAATCTATCGGCATTAAAATGGAGTTGATCTTCCCTTTGCTCCTTTGGAAATGTTTTTTATAAGATTTTATCTGTGGGAATCTTTGTCCATTCATCCAGAAGAGCATTTGTCAGGTCAGACACTGACGTTGGAGGAGGCGGTGTCACGGCCATGCCCATGACCGTGACTCCTTGACCGCATGCGGTTGCCTGCGGTTTTCTATGGGTATTCAACCATGGGTGAGGGCCGCTGGTGTGTGGCCTCACTTGTGGTTGCCGCAGGCAACTAGCGTGGTATTTTGCAGCAGAGCAGCCTGAGCGTCGCTAGGCAGCTTGCTGCACTGGCATGCGGTCTCACCTGACTGCTATTATGTTAGGTGTGTGTGTGGTGTGCACTGTGTTTCATGTTTTGTGTGCACTTCCCCCTATATGTGTATTTTCCCTTCTGTGTGTTGGAAGGGTTAACTTCCTTCCCAGTGTGTGTGTTGTGTCACTGGGTGTGGTTGACCGGTGGGTGTGGTCACTTTGCCCTATAAAGCCTGTGTCTGGAGCACTGCTCAGTAGGTTGCTTTCAGTCATGCTTGGCTGAAGCAGCCTCCTGTGGATTCCATCCTTCTTGTAAGGGCCACCCTTCCGGTCATAAGATTCTTTTCCCTGATGTATGCTTGATGTCTTGTCTCTTTGGTTTTTGTGCAGCTTATGGATCTGGTTCCCTGTGTCCGCAGAGATCCAGTCAGCAAGGCTGTGGCAGGTAGGTGGAACTAGTTAGTTCACCTGCCATATCCATAAGACTGTTTGTGTTCCTCCATTCTTCTTGCTGCTTGGCCAGTGAGACTCCTGCTCCTCCGTGTCTAGGAGGAGTGGGTTGTCTTACTCTGTCTCTAGTTCAGGGCCGACTTGAGGGCTTGTAGGGACTATAAGGTTCCAGCGTATGAGCCCTCCTACCATCAAGGTCGGCTCATGCAGACAGGAGACAGGGTCAGCGTTAGGGACGCATTAGGAGGTGACCTGCTCCCTAATTCTGTGGTCCTGGCCTAGTAGCGACCGGACATCTTCCACCATCGCACGGCTGAGGATTTCCCCCATCCTCAGCCGTGACAGGCGGCCCAGCTTGCAATCTCCATTCTACTTCATGGGGTGAGGTCAGGACTCTGTGCCGCTGGTCAACTTCTTCCACACCAGACAACCACATGTTAAGGGACCTTGCGTTGTGCAGTGGGGCACAGTCATGATTGAACAGAAAAAGGCCTTCTCAAAGAGTATTCTCGCAAAGTTGGAAGCATACAATTGTCCAAAATGTTGTGGTCTGCTGAAGCATTAAGTTTTCCCGTCATTTGAGCTAAGGGGCCTCAGCTGACCCCTGAAATCCCCCCCCCCCCCCCCATAGCATTATCCTCCTCCACCAGACTTTACAGTTGCACAATGCGGTCAGGCAGGTAATGTTCTCCGGGCATTCACCGAACTTGATCTTCAGACCACCAGATAGAGAAGTCTGATTCCTCAGTCCATAGAAGACATTTCCACTGATCCAGAGTCCAGTGACGGCGTGCTTTACACCACATCATTTTGATTTTGTGCTTGGTAATGGAAGGCTTGCATTAAGCTGCTCGGCTATGGAAACCCATGCCATGAAGCTCCTGGCACAGCATGGTCTTTCTGCTGATACGGAGTCAGCAGATCATTGGTGACTTTTATGCATAATGTTCCTCAACACTGTAACAGCTCTGTAACTTCACGTGGTCTCCAGATATAGTAGAGTTATAGTAGATATAGTACATTTTAATGCATTCTTTAAAACAGGAGGCTTAACATTAAAAGTTATTTTTTTCATTGGTCAATGTCAATTTCCGGTCTTTGAAACTAAAATGTCTTCTGGGACTTTTGTCTTTAGCTAAGACCTCGAAGATCAGACAGCCATTTAAAGTCTTTCAGTATTCCTCCTAGTCTCTGAATGTTGCTGTTGTGATGATGAATAAGTACAGATCTGAAACCACGAGCGTTGTGTTAGATCGATATAGAATCTGGATTCCATTCTTAATGTGGACGATTCATGCATTTGATCTACACCAGTAAAGAAATGCTTATATAAGCTATCTCCGCCATAATTCTGCCAGGCGGGGTCTCAAGCAGGGTACTGAGACTGGATAAATTCCCTCCTGCCGAGCTCATTAAGAGAAAATGATAGTGAGAGCCCGTGTTTTTCCTAGGATTAATAGTCTCATGATTCAACTGCTTTAGATTGTAATATTTGAAGTTTTTGCTCATTTGTTCAGCATGAGATTCTTCTTGCATCTGAATCTGGGAATAGGAAAGGACTGTAATAGAAATGAGCAAAGACGGAGAGAACGCGCTTCAGCCCTAAAGTGAATGCCTTCCTGAGACGTCTTGTAAGTGTTGACTGCTCATAAGTTATGAACTATTCTGAGGTTTCAGTAGAGAGGAATGCTGACTGAAAGTCGATAAGTGTTGTCTTCATTATATTTTACAAGTGGCTGGTGTCTCTTCTCCTTCACTTGGGTCATTAATGCTCTCGTGTCAGACACAGAGAACATAAAGAGCAACACAAATAGCAACACACGGTTGGCAGATCTCGTGTGTAGAGATATTAGAAAGAAATCAACCTAAGTCACCTAGCGGAGAAATTCTCTTAGAGAAGAGACAAATATACAAGAGAAAGTAAGTGAACCCCTTGGAATGACATGGATTTCTACACTGTTATTATAGACAAACATAATGTGATTAAACCATTAATACACACACATTAATCAGTTGTACTGTTCATGTCTTTTATTGAGCTTGTGGAGAAAAACCAGATGAACACTTCGATGTCCCTTTTACCAGCCCCAAACCATGATGGTGGGTCCACCAGCCCCAAATCATGATACCCCTTCTACCAGCCCCAAACTATGATACCCCCTCCACCAGCCACACATCATGACGCTCCTTCCAACAGCTCCAAACCATGATGCTCCCTTCACCAAACCCACACCATGATGTTCCCTCTACCAGCCCCAAACCATGATGCCCCATCCACCAGCCCCACACTATGATAATCCTTCCACCAGCCCAAAACCATGATACCCCCTCCACCAGCCCCAAACTATGATACCCTCGCCACCAGCCACACATCATGATACTCCTTCCAACAGCTCCAAACCATGATGCTCCCTCTACCAGACCCATACCATGATGTTTCCTCCATCAGCCCCAAACTATGATACTCCCTCCACCAGCCCCAAACCATGATACTCCATTTACCAGCCCCATACCATGTTAATCCTTCCACCAGCCACAAATTATGATGTCCCATCCATCAGCTCCAAACCGTGAGGCTTTCTCCACCAGCCCCAAGCCATGCTGCTTGGTTTAGCAGCCCCAAGCCATGATACCTCCTCTACCAGCCCAAAACCATGATACCTTCTCCACCAGCAACACATCATGATGCTCCCTCCAACAACTCCAAACCTTTATGCTCCCCCCCACCATCCCCACAACCATTATGCTTCCTCCTTTGCAGTTTGTAGAATCTTCAGTAGGTCTTTTGATGTTACCCTTGGGGTATTTCTCAGATGTCTCTGCTGGGACCATCCTAATTGAAAAGGATCCTGCTGGTGGTTTCCATATTGCAGGTGCCACATGGAAGGAAGTATTATGCACGTGAGTGTAAGCGGTAATATATTAAGTAGTAGCTGGGAGACATAGTGATTCAAAGACCTGGATTTTAGCTCTGCCTACCATATTATTAAAAGCTCCCCTCGGCTGCAGGGAGATCGGCTTCCAGGAAATGTCTTCAGTGAATAATGTAGAGACACTTTTATAACAGTTTGATATCGAGGTTCACACACAAGCAAGGAATGGTGGCGTGCTGTGTACAGGGACGCTCTGTGTGTGTGGAGCACTTAAAGGGATTCTCTTTAGTTGGAAATAAAACATTAGATATAAGACATCCACATTGAGGTGATTTCTGCAGACGTTGATGTTAAATGTAGAAGTGTGAATCAATCTTTTACCAACGGCCACTTTGATACAAGCATGTAACTCTCCATGGTGCTGAGTAGCGTGTTACATATATGTCACTCTCCATGGTGCTGAATATTGTTACATATCTGTCGCTCTCCATGGTGCCGAACATTGTGTTCTATACCTGTCGCTTTCCATGGTGCTGAACACTGTGTTACATATATGTCACTCTCCATGGTGCTGAACACTGGATTTTATATATATGTTGCTCCCCGCGGTACTAAAGAACGGGTCATAAATTATATACATCACTTTCGATGGTGATGTAGGCTGAGTTACATAGGTATTGACATGATAGGGATATATATATATATATATATATATACACACACTCACCTAAAGAATTATTAGGACCACCATACTAATACGGTGTTGGACCCCCTTTTGCCTTCAGAACTGCCTTAATTCTACGTGACATTGATTCATCAAGGTGCTGATAGCATTCTTTAGAAATGTTGGCCCATATTGATAGGATAGCATCTTGCAGTTGATGGAGATTTGAGGGATGCACATCCAGGGCACGAAGCTCCCGTTCCACCACATCCCAAAGATGCTCTATTGGGTTGAGATCTGGTGACTGTGGGGGCCATTTTAGTACAGTGAACTCATTGTCATGTTCAAGAAACCAATTTGAAATGATTCGAGCTTTGTGACATGGTGCATTATCCTTCTGGAAGTAGCCATCAGAGGATGGGTACATGGTGGTCATGAAGGGATGGACATGGTCAGAAACAATGCTCAGGTAGCCCGTGGCATTTAAACGATGGCCAATTGGCACTAAGGGGCCTAAAGTGTGCCCAGAAAACATCCCCCACACCATTACACCACCACCACCAGCCTGCACAGTGGTAACAAAGCATGATGGATTCATGTTCTCATTCTGTTTACGCCAAATTCGGACTCTACCATTTGAATGTCTCAACAGAAATTGAGACTCATCAGACCAGGCAGCATTTTTCTAGTCCAATCTTGGTGAGCTCGTCCAAATTGTAGCCTCTTTTTTCTATTTGTAGTGGAGATGAGTGGTACCCGGTGGGGTCTGCTGTTGTAGCCCACCTTTCTTTTCCATTCTGACATTCAGTTTGGAGTTCAGGAGATTGTCTTGACCAGGACCACAACCCTACATGCATTGAAGCAACTGCCATGTGATTGGTTGACTAGATAATCGCATTAATGAGAAATAGAACAGGTGTTCCTAATAATTCTTTAGGTGAGTGTGTATATATATATATATATATATATATATAACCCCTTTGCAGTTGGGGTTCGCTCATCCCTATTGCTGATCCCTGGTATAGCAGTAGGGGTTACAATCCATCTCTCTAGTGCCACCTACAGGTAGCCAGGAGCTCATTTGTATTATTTTCCCCACACCAACTGGATCTCTGCAAGGAGAACTTGTACCTTCTCCCTCAAACCAATGGGGCTTGCGAAGAATAGAATTGTAACTGGTCTAGTACGTTTCTAATGAAACAGGCCAGAAATGTCTGCTCTGCCCTCAAGCTATTGCATAGTTTACCTATATATCTGTATAAATGGTGTCAGTTTCTTCTGTCATGCTATTCTTCGGCTAAGTGGCCCTTTAAGAAATGCCAATGCAAATGGAATTTCTCCGTTTTCAATTACATCCCAAGCCTAACCGCTTGACTGTTCCCCTATACGGCGCTGATGCTGATAACGTCCACCATCAATGAGCGCTGATTTATATTTACATTAAATTCAGCATTTTTATTCCGTAGTTGGAAATTGCTTACAGACACGTCCGGAGCCGATCAAGGGCATAAACTCTGTGATTTAAGTAACCGGTTTGATGTGTATATGATCAGCGTCGGTTCTCTTGCATACGCGCTCTTTTTAGCATTACCAGTGTTTTATTGTCTTGTCAGATGTCTGACGCTTCACTTTGCTGAGTAGGAGAATCTGCATTTTGATTTTACCTTGGATGACCTGCGATAACGTGGATATCTCTCTCTTCCTGCCTTCACCTGTCTTCGAGGAGATTGTAATCATAAATGACTGGACACTTGGAAAAACTTGACCAGAATCTTAACACTCCATTTCCTGGCCCCATCTTTCTCTTCGAGATTGGGAAGCTCTTACAGAGTAGAGCAAATTACCAAATGTAATATGATGTGTGGCTCTGTGTGTAAGCCTCATCGATCCCAGGTGTCATGGATGCCTCCTTAGATGGTGTATAACCCTGACTTGGGTGGAGATAACTCTCGTACTAAGTACAGATGTAGAGGTCCTAAAAACATAGGATTGCAAAGCCATCTGAGTGCAGGAGCTGAGTATTTGTGCCTGACAGTGTGTCAACCTGGAGTTGTCTATGGTAGAAACTGATGATGTGCTCCTGGCGTCACTGGCACATGGGATTGTTCCTCTAGAAATTACATACAGTTACCTTAGATTTTGTAGGTTGTCCATCTGCTTTGGTTGCTTTGTCGCACCTGTCTCCCATCATGATGGGTTGTCCTGGTGTCTCACTTCCTCTAGTATACTTATCCCTCACTATGGTGGGATGTCCTGGCATGTTGGGTGCACTGGTGTACTTATTCCTCACTATGATGAGTTGTCCTGAGTCTGTACATGTTGGTTGCTCTTGTATATTTATTCCTCCCTATGGTGGTTGTCCAGGCATGTTGGTTGATCTGGTGTACTTTTTCTCTTACTATGGTAGATTGCCAGAGTGTGTTGGTTGCTCTGGTGTACTTATTTCTCACTATGGTGGGTTGTCATGGCATGTTTGGTGCACTGGTGTACTTATCTTTCACTGTGGTGGGATGTCCTGGCATGTTGGTTGCTCTGGTGTACTTACTCTATCTTTCACTATGGAAGGATGTCCTGGCATGTTGGTTGCTCTGGTATACTAATTCCTCATGATGGTGGTTGTCCTGGCATGTTGATTTCTCTGGTGTACTTATTCCTTACGATGTCCTGGTATGTTGGTTGCTCCGTATACTTACTGTATATTTCATTATGGTGGGTTGTCCTGGCATGTTGGCTGCTCTGGTATACTTATTTCTCACTATGGTGGTTGTCCTGACACGTTGGTTGCTCTGGTGCATCCCATCCACGGTTATCTTGTGTTGTCCTCTTCCTTCTGTTGCTCTGTATCTTGTCAGGGGTGACTTTGAGCATTTAATAGTCGGTATAATTTTGCTTTCACTTGCAGTTATTGACTCTGTGCTGCAAACACACTTACTTGTCAGATGTTTTTCTTTATTCTTTGTGCATTATGCATTTCACTCTTCACCCATTTAATGACAGGATGCCGTATGGAAAGAAAAGATTGTACTTTCTAAAAGATAAGTCAGAAGGCGCTACAGCTGTCATCTATCCACCTAGTTTCCTAGTTTTATTCATGCTCTAGGCACCAGAATTAGCCTGTGGGTCTCGCTGGTGCCAGAGATAAAGTAATGGGCCCCAAGGGAGCAGTCGTGTAGTTCTCTGAATCCTCCTGTGCACAGAACAAGTGAGAGAGTAGAAGGTTAAACATGAATGAAGTAAAAATAGTTGACGCTGCTCCTCTACCTCTGCTCTGTAGAACGCTGTTAAATAATGCAGACATAAAGTAGCAGCGATCTTCACATAAAATAGTGCACCTGAGGGGGAACTCTACCAGTGATCGTCTTAATGACATGTTGCGATCAAGAGAACAGGTCCATACAGAGACCCAACACACAGGGTGCTCTGCTGAGGAGGCTGCAGCTAGTGTCTCTAGGTGGAGGCATCTCATCCAACTTGGCTTTGGCTATAGGGATCTTCACCAGAGTAAATCACATCTGTCAACTCTACCTATAAGTATGCTCTTCATTTTGCAAAAGAAACTTTCATCTCCTCACTGTCCAACAATCCTAAATGCATCTTTGACACTTTCCATTCCCTGCTCAGTCCTAAATAGCAGGCACTTGTAACAGATCTCACTGCCGAAGACCTGGGCTCCTTTTTCAAAGACAAAATTGACGACATCAGTTAGGAAATAATGTCTCCATCCGCTAGCACCATTAATTCCCTTCCCTCTGATACCTCCCCATGCTCTCTCTCAGCATTTGAGCCTGTAACAGAGGAAGAGCTCTCCAGGCTCCTGTGTTCCTCTCGCCTCACTACCTGCCTCAGTGACCCTATTCCCTCACACCTCCTCCAGTACCTCTCCCCATTCGTCTCTTCTCAACTAACCAAAATATTCAACCTCTCTCTTCTTGTATCTTTGACTCATCCTGCTTTGCTAACTACAAGCCTGTCTCTAATCTCCCCTTCATCTCTAAACTGCTGGAATATATGGTCTACTCACATCTAGTCCACTTTCTCTCCTCAACCCACTGCAATCTGGCCTCTGCACTCTACACTCTACAGATACTGCCCTTACTAAAGTCTCCAATGATCTCCTCATGGATAAATCTTATGGTTACTATTAGTGATGAGCGGCAGGGGCAATATTCGAATCCGGGGTGTATCATGAATATTTAGGCGAATATTCGCCAAATATTTGTGATTTTGTGATATTCGTAAAATTCTGTCCGATTGCGCTATTATGCGCGCGCACATACTTACGCACGGACTATTAGCTAATAGCTACATAAGTGATGAAAATGGTTGGCAGCAACTTTCGAGATGGTGAGGAAGAACTCCTGATCGCGGTAAGTAATTGTGCATTACAGCACTGTTTTAGATTTAAATTCCATGCATGTCATGACAATAGCTTTATATGCAGATAGAGTTTTTCGAGTATTCGAGATCGCGCAAATCGCTACTATTGATTCGAATATTTTAGCGCAATACATACAACTTCACCTTTAATCCGGTCTGACAACATAATACTGATTACTATCTAACACTAACTATCTGGATTATTTATATGTGATTTGGAATGTAATTTGAAGAAGCACAGCACAGTATCCAAGCTCCTCTCTCTCACATGAAACTCCACAAAATAGCTGCTGGCGAGTGTCTTCATTTATATAGTGAAGGGGTAGGCAACTTTTCTATTGGTTGCTAGGAATGTTGCTAAGCTGTGACAAAGCCTTCTCATTGGCCCACAAGAAGGGAGGGATGATCACCTGATGTGTACTGTGTTAAAAAATAAAATAATACGAATATTCGTCATTACAAATATATATAGCACTATATTCAAAATATTCGCAAATTATCGAAGTGCCGATAAAAATTAGTTTTACGAATATTCGTGCTCAACACTACTCCTTACTGATTCTCTGCTATATTTGACACTGTAGACCACTTCCTCACCATGCTGTACTCTATCAGCTGGTTTTCTCTCTATTTCTCTTTTTTAGCATTTCATTTGCCGGCTGTTTTACTTCTCCTCTTCCCGCCCCTTGCTGTTGGGGTTCCTCAGGGTTCAGTCCTTGGTCCTCTTCTATTCTCTTTGTAAACTGCCCCAATTGGATAAACCATCAGCAGATTTGGCTTTCAATACCATCTATATCTCATCCCCTAACATCACCAGCGACTGTCTGTCCACTGTCTCTGACTCCTCACTATCCCCCGCCAAGCTCTCCACAGTGCTGCACCCCTACATCTCCTCCCTTGTCTCTGTCTACCACCTTACCCACACCAGTGATCTCAGAATGACATCCTCCATAACCCAAACCTCCCACTCCCATTTACAAGACTTTACTCGTGTCTTTTGTGTCTGTGCCGAATGTCTTTGGAGCAAATCACATCTGTCAGCTTTACCTATAACTCTGCCAAACAAGCCTATTTCACTACTCTCATCTCCTCTTTAGGCAGTCTACAACATCCCCTAATGTACAGTAACTCTGTTCTGTCCCCTTCTATATTATCCCCTAGGGCCTGTACCCTTCCTCCAACCATAGCCCTGACGCTCCATACACTCCCATGCACTTAATATTTTTACTGACTGATGTCAGCTCGTTTAGCCTTATATGTACTTCCCGATACTGTATAAAAGACGACCGCACCATTGTACAATATCACCGCTATCTCCTCATAGATTGTAAACTCTCACAAGCAGCACCCTGACTCCTATTGTCTGAATTGTTGACTTTTCAATCTGTAATGTTCACTTCATTTGTCCATGTTCCCTCTGAATTGTAAAGCGCTACAGAATATGTTGAGGTTATATAGGTACGGTGAGTAGATAAAAGAAAGTAGACGGCACTCACCTCTGCGGGTTCATGTCTTTATTCTTGACATATGCTGAATACAAGTTGAATGTATCCATCGGGGCTAGGGCGGACTGTTCCTACACAGAATGCTGAATGGCGATGGCCGTTTCGCGCTAACTGCGCTTCCTCGGGTCATGTTGAGGTTACATTATAGATTATTAGTATTGGTTATTATAATCGTTTATTAGATGTTGTGGTTTTCAAAGAAATGCTACAAGATAGGAGCTGCCATATGGAGCAATGATGGTCCCAGAGAGGAGGCATCTTTTTAGACATTTGGGAAGTCTATGAGCTGGTCTTAGTTTGTGGGTGGAGGCATCAACCCAAGACAAGAACTGAATATGGATGTATTTGCCTAGTAATACTGCAGGTTTCTTAGAGTGAAGGGATATAGCGCTGGTTACTGGTCATAATGGCAATATATATCCACGTGTATACAATACTTATAACTTCTTGCCTCCCAATCTGCCTCTCCCTGCGTGTTGTCAAAAAATAAGGACCATTGTAATTCAGGGTGGTAGTTACTCACAGCAACCAGTAATGCATGGTGCATGTTATACATTAATGTAACTGTAGCTGCTGAAGCACTGCTTCTCACGCTGTCTCTCATCTCCCTGCATGTGCTGTCTAAAAGACAAACTGGTGCCCTTAGCAACCAATGATGCATGGTGCATTTTATACACTAATGTAACTGTAACTAGGGATGAGCGAACACGTGGAAGTTCGGGTTCGCCGGGTTCGGAATGTAAAGAGTATGGCAATTTAAGGGTAAAAAAAGACTCACCTGCATCCACTGCAAAAATGACCTGCGATGACGCCACCGCACTAACTACATGGTGACTTCATCGCAGGTCCTTTTGCAGGTCCTGCTGAAAGAAGACAGAACACACTGCGGCAGCGAGATCAAATGGATGAGGTGAGTTACCCCTAAATTGCCATACTCTTTGTATTCTGCAAGGAAGGGAATAGCGCAACAGGACTGTAATTCTGAATATTAGTGCAACTCCATATGCTATTCGGAGTCTCTGGAAAACTGGGTAGCAACTATCATGAGCAGTGATGGTCAGTTCGCAGTGTTCGCCAGCGAACACATGCGGGCTGCCATCTTTAGTAAGGTAGACTCACCCATCCGGCGATGCACAGCTAAGCCCTCACCTGTGCCGGGAGCCGGTGTGAAATCAAATGCCGTCACCGGGAGCAGGCAGTTCTGAGAACAGTCTCCAGGGGCCTTCATCGGGCTGTTCCCGGAACTGCATTTGATTTCAGACCGGCTCCCGGCACAGGTGAGGGCTTAGCTGTGCATCGCCGGATGGGTGAGTCTACCTTACTAAAGATGGCAGCCCGCATGTGTTCGCTGGCGAACACTGCGAACTGACCATCACTGATCATGAGCCCTGTAAAGACAGTTTATTTACTGGCCGACCAACTTCTGTAGGAGGCCAACATAACCAGGAATAACTCCGATCATCACAGTCAGATTCTGATTTTAAGATAGTGTTTATTCTACGTATGTCTTTCTAGGAATCCAGAATCTATTGTGTTAGGTTGGTTCTGGATGAAATGACTGAAAGAGATATACACAAATAGCCCCCTGATGAACCAGCCGCCCCCCGGTCTTCTGTGGAGCACACACTGGGATGGGGCTGGAGTGTGATGGTTTTCTGGCTGGGATTTCTCCAGCAGCTGCAGAGATTATGAGGGTTAGGAACACATTATCACAGGCTTACGGCTTCTCTCTCAAGTCGTTGTGTTCTGACACTTTGTTGGGATTTTGTGAGACATCTCATTCTAGAAAATCTTCTTTTATGCTGAACCTGGTCCTGCTCGGTGACCCCAGGGAACTATCTGTTCAACATGCAGCAGGATCACAAGTGAAACAGGAGCTGCAGGGATGTGAGCTCAAAGACTGCAGAGCGGAGTCCATCCAACCTCAGTCACTGGAGCCCGAGAAATAAAGCTGCAACAGCATTATACAGCAAATATATATAGACAGTATTGATTATCATAATCGTTATTAAATGCTGCAAGGTAGGAGTTCGCCATATGGAGCAATGCTGGTCCCAGCGAGGAGGCATCTTTTTCGACATTTGGGAAGTCTTTGAACTAGTTTTTAGTTTCTATATATGTCGTTGTGCACAGGACATCACTTATCTTGGACCGATCCTGGTTTACAGACTGCATTATACTCCAGAACCTAATTAGGACAGAATTTTGTCTGTCTGCATTGTTAATGGCCGCCCTGTGAGGTTGTACCCTAAGGTTACACTGTGATGTATGAGGACTGCACTGCTGGTGCAGTCACTGTGTACATAAATTACATTACTTATCCTGTGCTGATCCTGAGTTACATCCTGTATTATACTCCAGAGCTGCACTCACTATTCTGCTGGTGCAGTCACTGTGTACATACATTACATTACTTATCCTGTACTGATCCTGAGTTACATCCTGTATTATACTCCAGAGCTGCACTCACTATTCTGATGGTGCAGTCACTGTGTACATACATTACATTACTTATCCTGTACTGATCCTGAGTTACATCCTGTATTATACTCCAGAGCTGCACTCACTATTCTGATGGTGCAGTCACTGTGTACATACATTACATTACTTATCCTGTACTGATCCTGAGTTACATCCTGTATTATACTCCAGAGCTGCACTCGCTATTCTGATGGTGCAGTCACTGTGTATATACATTACATTACTTATCCTGTACTGATCCTGAGTTACATCCTGTATTATACTCCAGAGCTACACTCACTGTTCTGCTGGTGCAGTCTCTGTGTACATACATTACATTACTTATCCTGTACTGATCCTGAGTCACATCCTGTATTATACTCCAGAGCTGCACTCACTGTTCTGCTGGTGCAGTCTCTGTGTACATACATTACATTACTTATCCTGTACTGATCCTGAGTTACATCCTGTATTATACTCCAGAGCTGCACTCACTATTCTGCTGGTGCAGTCACTGTGTACATACATTACTTATCCTGTACCGATCCTGAGTTTTACAGCAAGACACGGAGGCTCATATTGCTATTCTCCTTCTTTACTTTCCACTAGGGATGAGCGAACTCGAACTGTATAGTTCGGGTTCGTACCGAATTTTGGGGTGTCCGTGACACGGACCCGAACCCGGACATTTTCGTAAAAGTCCGGGTTCGGGTTCGGTGTTCGTCGCTTTCTTCGCGCTTTTGTGACGCTTTCTTGGCGCTTTTTGAAAGGCTGCAAAGCAGCCAATCAACAAGCGTCATACTACTTGCCCCAAGAGGCCATCACAGCCATGCCTACTATTGGCATGGCTGTGATTGGCCAGAGCACCATGTGACCCAGCCTCTATTTAAGCTGGAGTCACATAGCGCCGCCCGTCACTCTGCTCTGATTAGCGTAGGGAGAGGTTGCGGCTGCGACAGTAGGGCGAGATTAGGCAGATTAACTCCTCCAAAGGACTTGATTAACTGATCGATCTGCAGCTGTGGATCATTGAGCTGCTGATCCTCAATTGCTCACTGTTTTTAGGCTGCACAGACCGTTTGTCAGTCTCATTTTTCTGGGGTGATCGGCGGCCATTTTGTGTCTTGTGGTGCGCCAGCACAAGCTGCGACCAAGTGCATTTAACCCTCAATGGTGTGGTTGTTTTTTGGCTAAAGCCTACATCAGGGTGAAGCTGTCACACCAAGTGCATTTAACCAGCAATAGTCTGTTCATTTTTTGGCCATATACAAAATCAGGGGCAAGCTGCGCCTGTCACCAAGTGCATTTAACCCTCAATGGTGTGGTTGTTTTTTGGCTAAAGCCTACATCAGGGTGAAGCTGTCACACCAAGTGCATTTAACCAGCAATAGTCTGTTCATTTTTTGGCCATATACAAAATCAGGGGCAAGCTGCGCCTGTCACCAAGTGCATTTAACCCTCAATGGTGTGGTTGTTTTTTGGCTAAAGCCTACATCAGGGTGAAGCTGTCACACCAAGTGCATTTAACCAGCAATAGTCTGTTCATTTTTTGGCCATATACAAAATCAGGGGCAAGCTGCGCCTGTCACCAAGTGCATTTAACCCTCAATGGTGTGGTTGTTTTTTGGCTAAAGCCTACATCAGGGTGAAGCTGTCACACCAAGTGCATTTAACCAGCAATAGTCTGTTCATTTTTTGGCCATATCCCAGTCTAATTCTGTCACTAAATCCATACCGGTCACCCAGCGCCTAAATACTAGGCCTCAAATTTATATCCAGCTAAATCTGTCCCTAGTGCTGTAGCTGGGCGAGTTATTTAGTGTCCGTTCAAGCACATTTCTTGTTCTGGGTTGAAATACAATTCCCAATTTAGCAATTTCATAATTTAGTGGTTCCTGCTATATCAGAGCTCTTTGAAATCTATCCCAAAAAGGGTATATAATATTGAAGGTGCACATAGGGTCATTCAGAGTAACTTCACACACACCCGCTACTGTGTATTTCCAAGTCTAATTCTGTCACTAAATCCATACCGGTGACCCAGCGCCTAAATACTAGGCCTCAAATTTAATTCCCTCTAAATCTCTCGTTACCCACCGCTGTACTGTTGTTGCTGGGCAAGATATTTAGTGTCCGTCAAAGCACATTTTTTGTTCTGGGTTGAAGTACAATTCCCAATTTAGCAATTTCATAATTTAGTGGTTTCTGCTATATCAGAGCTATTTGAAATCTATCCCAAAAAGGGTATATAATATTGAAGGTGCACATAGGGTCATTCAGAATAACTTCACACACACCCGCTACTGTGTATTTCCAAGTCTAATTCTGTCACTAAACCCATACCTGTCACCCAGCGCCTAAATACTAGGCCTCAAATTTAAATCCCTCTAAATCTCTCGTTACCGTTGTCCTGTTGTAGCTGGGAAAGTTATTTAGTGCCCGTCAAAGCACATTTTTTGTTCTGGGTTGAAGTACAATTCCCAATTTAGCAATTTCATAATTTAGTGGTTCCTGCTATATCAGAGCTATTTGAAATCTATCCCAAAAAGGGTATATAATATTGAAGGTGCACATAGGGTCATTCAGAATAACTTCACACACACCCGCTACTGTGTATTTCCAAGTCTAATTCTGTCACTAAACCCATACCTGTCACCCAGCGCCTAAATACTAGGCCTCAAATTTAATTCCCTCTAAATCTCTCGTTACCCACCGCTGTACTGTTGTTGCTGGGCAAGATATTTAGTGTCCGTCAAAGCACATTTTTTGTTCTGGGTTGAAGTACAATTCCCAATTTAGCAATTTCATAATTTAGTGGTTTCTGCTATATCAGAGCTATTTGAAATCTATCCCTAAAAGGGTATATAATATTGAAGGTGCACATAGGGTCATTCAGAATAACTTCACACACACCCGCTACTGTGTATTTCCAAGTCTAATTCTGTCACTAAACCCATACCTGTCACCCAGCGCCTAAATACTAGGCCTCAAATTTATATCCAGCTAAATCTGTCCCTAGTGCTGTAGCTGGGCGAGTTATTTAGTGTCCGTTCAAGCACATTTCTTGTTCTGGGTTGAAATACAATTCTCAATTTAGCAATTTCATAATTTAGTGGTTCCTGCTATATCAGAGCTCTTTGAAATCTATCCCAAAAAGGGTATATAATATTGAAGGTGCACATAGGGTCATTCAGAGTAACTTCACACACACCCGCTACTGTGTATTTCCAAGTCTAATTCTGTCACTAAATCCATACCGGTGACCCAGCGCCTAAATACTAGGCCTCAAATTTAATTCCCTCTAAATCTCTCGTTACCCACCGCTGTACTGTTGTTGCTGGGCAAGATATTTAGTGTCCGTCAAAGCACATTTTTTGTTCTGGGTTGAAGTACAATTCCCAATTTAGCAATTTCATAATTTAGTGGTTTCTGCTATATCAGAGCTATTTGAAATCTATCCCAAAAAGGGTATATAATATTGAAGGTGCACATAGGGTCATTCAGAATAACTTCACACACACCCGCTACTGTGTATTTCCAAGTCTAATTCTGTCACTAAACCCATACCTGTCACCCAGCGCCTAAATACTAGGCCTCAAATTTAAATCCCTCTAAATCTCTCGTTACCGTTGTCCTGTTGTAGCTGGGAAAGTTATTTAGTGCCCGTCAAAGCACATTTTTTGTTCTGGGTTGAAGTACAATTCCCAATTTAGCAATTTCATAATTTAGTGGTTCCTGCTATATCAGAGCTATTTGAAATCTATCCCAAAAAGGGTATATAATATTGAAGGTGCACATAGGGTCATTCAGAATAACTTCACACACACCCGCTACTGTGTATTTCCAAGTCTAATTCTGTCACTAAATCCATACCGGTGACCCAGCGCCTAAATACTAGGCCTCAAATTTAATTCCCTCTAAATCTCTCGTTACCCACCGCTGTACTGTTGTTGCTGGGCAAGATATTTAGTGTCCGTCAAAGCACATTTTTTGTTCTGGGTTGAAGTACAATTCCCAATTTAGCAATTTCATAATTTAGTGGTTTCTGCTATATCAGAGCTATTTGAAATCTATCCCTAAAAGGGTATATAATATTGAAGGTGCACATAGGGTCATTCAGAATAACTTCACACACACCCGCTACTGTGTATTTCCAAGTCTAATTCTGTCACTAAACCCATACCTGTCACCCAGCGCCTAAATACTAGGCCTCAAATTTAAATCCCTCTAAATCTCTCGTTACCGTTGTCCTGTTGTAGCTGGGAAAGTTATTTAGTGCCCGTCAAAGCACATTTTTTGTTCTGGGTTGAAGTACAATTCCCAATTTAGCAATTTCATAATTTAGTGGTTCCTGCTATATCAGAGCTATTTGAAATCTATCCCAAAAAGGGTATATAATATTGAAGGTGCACATAGGGTCATTCAGAATAACTTCACACACACGCTTCTGTGCATTTCCAAGTCTAATTCTGTCACTAAATCCATACCGGTGACCCAGCGCCTAAATACTAGGCCTCAAATTTAATTCCCTCTAAATCTCTCGTTACCCACCGGTGTACTGTTGTTGCTGGGCAAGATATTTAGTGTCCGTCAAAGCACATTTTTTGTTCTGGGTTGAAGTACAATTCCCAATTTAGCAATTTCATAATTTAGTGGTTTCTGCTATATCAGAGCTATTTGAAATCTATCCCTAAAAGGGTATATAATATTGAAGGTGCACATAGGGTCATTCAGAATAACTTCACACACACACGCTTCTGTGCATTTCCAAGTCTAATTCTGTCACTAAATCCATACCGGTCACCCAGCGCCTAAATACTAGGCCTCAAATTTATATCCCGCTGAATTTGAATACAATACATTGGGCCAAATAATATATTTGTTGTTGTGGTGAACCATAACAATGAGAAAAACATCTAGTAAGGGACGCGGACGTGGACATGGTCGTGGTGGTGTTAGTGGACCCTCTGGTGCTGGGAGAGGACGTGGCCGTTCTGCCACATCCACACGTCCTAGTGTACCAACTACCTCAGGTCCCAGTAGCCGCCAGAATTTACAGCGATATATGGTGGGGCCCAATGCCGTTCTAAGGATGGTAAGGCCTGAGCAGGTACAGGCATTAGTCAATTGGGTGGCCGACAGTGGATCCAGCACGTTCACATTATCTCCCACCCAGTCTTCTGCAGAAAGCGCACAGATGGCGCCTGAAAACCAACCCCATCAGTCTGTCACATCACCCCCATGCATACCAGGGAAACTGTCTCAGCCTCAAGTTATGCAGCAGTCTCTTATGCTGTTTGAAGACTCCGCTGGCAGGGTTTCCCAAGGGCATCCACCTAGCCCTTCCCCAGCGGTGAAAGACATAGAATGCACTGACGCACAACCACTTATGTTTCCTGATGATGAGGACATGGGAATACCACCTCAGCATGTCTCTGATGATGACGAAACACAGGTGCCAACTGCTGCGTCTTTCTGCAGTGTGCAGACTGAACAGGAGGTCAGGGATCAAGACTGGGTGGAAGACGATGCAGGGGACGATGAGGTCCTAGACCCCACATGGAATGAAGGTCGTGCCACTGACTTTCACAGTTCGGAGGAAGAGGCAGTGGTGAGACCGAGCCAACAGCGTAGCAAAAGAGGGAGCAGTGGGCAAAAGCAGAACACCCGCCGCCAAGAGACTCCGCCTGCTACTGACCGCCGCCATCTGGGACCGAGCACCCCAAAGGCAGCTTCAAGGAGTTCCCTGGCATGGCACTTCTTCAAACAATGTGCTGACGACAAGACCCGAGTGGTTTGCACGCTGTGCCATCAGAGCCTGAAGCGAGGCATTAACGTTCTGAACCTGAGCACAACCTGCATGACCAGGCACCTGCATGCAAAGCATGAACTGCAGTGGAGTAAACACCTTAAAACCAAGGAAGTCACTCAGGCTCCCCCTGCTACCTCTTCTGCTGCTGCCGCCTCGGCCTATTCTGCTGCTGCCGCCTCGGCCTCTTCCTCCGCCTCTGGAGGAACGTTGGCACCTGCCGCCCAGCAAACAGGGGATGTACCACCAACACCACCACCACCACCTCCGTCACCAAGCGTCTCAACCATGTCACACGCCAGCGTTCAGCTCTCCATCTCACAAACATTTGATAGAAAGCGTAAATTCCCACCTAGCCACCCTCGATCCCTGGCCCTGAATGCCAGCATTTCTAAACTACTGGCCTATGAAATGCTGTCATTTAGGCTGGTGGACACAGACAGCTTCAAACAGCTCATGTCGCTTGCTGTCCCACAGTATGTTGTTCCCAGCCGGCACTACTTCTCCAAGAGAGCCGTGCCTTCCCTGCACAACCAAGTATCCGATAAAATCAAGTGTGCACTGCGCAACGCCATCTGTAGCAAGGTCCACCTAACCACAGATACGTGGACCAGTAAGCACGGCCAGGGACGCTATATCTCCCTAACTGCACACTGGGTAAATGTAGTGGCAGCTGGGCCCCAGGCGGAGAGCTGTTTGGCGCACGTCCTTCCGCCGCCAAGGATCGCAGGGCAACATTCTTTGCCTCCTGTTGCCACCTCCTCCTTCTCGGCTTCCTCCTCCTCTTCTTCCACCTGCTCATCCAGTCAGCCACACACCTTCACCACCAACTTCAGCACAGCCCGGGGTAAACGTCAGCAGGCCATTCTGAAACTCATATGTTTGGGGGACAGGCCCCACACCGCACAGGAGTTGTGGCGGGGTATAGAACAACAGACCGACGAGTGGTTGCTGCCGGTGAGCCTCAAGCCCGGCCTGGTGGTGTGTGATAATGGGCGAAATCTCGTTGCAGCTCTGGGACTAGCCAATTTGACGCACATCCCTTGCTTGGCGCATGTGCTGAATTTGGTGGTGCAGAAGTTCATTCACAACTACCCCGACATGTCAGAGCTGCTGCATAAAGTGCGGGCCGTCTGTTCGCGCTTCCGGCGTTCACATCCTGCTGCTGCTCGCCTGTCTGCGCTACAGCGTAACTTCGGCCTTCCCGCTCACCGCCTCATATGCGACGTGCCCACCAGGTGGAACTCCACCTTGCACATGCTGGACAGACTGTGCGAGCAGCAGCAGGCCATAGTGGAGTTTCAGCTGCAGCACGCACGGGTCAGTCGCACTACAGAACAGCACCACTTCACCACCAATGACTGGGCCTCCATGCGAGACCTGTGTGCCCTGTTGCGCTGTTTCGAGTACTCCACCAACATGGCCAGTGGCGATGACACCGTTATCAGCGTTACAATACCACTTCTATGTCTCCTTGAGAAAACACTTAGGGCGATGATGGAAGAGGAGGTGGCCCAGGAGGAGGAGGAGGAGGAGGAGGAAGAGGGGTCATTTTTAGCACTTTCAGGCCAGTCTCTTCGAAGTGACTCAGAGGGAGGTTTTTGGCAACAGCAGAGGCCAGGTACAAATGTGGCCAGCCAGGGCCCACTACTGGAGGACGAGGAGGACGAGGATGAGGAGGAGGTGGAGGAGGATGAGGATGAAGCATGGTCACAGCGGGGTGGCACCCAACGCAGCTCGGGTCCATCACTGGTGCGTGGCTGGGGGGAAAGGCAGGACGATGACGATACGCCTCCCACAGAGGACAGCTTGTCCTTATCCCTGGGCAGCCTGGCACACATGAGCGACTACATGCTGCAGTGCCTGCGCAACGACAGCAGAGTTGCCCACATTTTAACCTGTGCGGACTACTGGGTTGCCACCCTGCTGGATCCACGCTACAAAGACAATGTGCCCACCTTACTTCCTGCACTGGAGCGTGATAGGAAGATGCGCGAGTACAAGCGCACGTTGGTAGACACGCTACTGAGAGCATTCCCAAATGTCACAGGGGAACAAGTGGAAGCCCAAGGCCAAGGCAGAGGAGGAGCAAGAGGTCGCCAAGGCAGCTGTGTCACGGCCAGCTCCTCTGAGGGCAGGGTTAGCATGGCAGAGATGTGGAAAACTTTTGTCAACACGCCACAGCTAACTGCACCACCACCTGATACGCAACGTGTTAGCAGGAGGCAACATTTCACTAACATGGTGGAACAGTACGTGTGCACACCCCTCCACGTACTGACTGATGGTTCGGCCCCATTCAACTTCTGGGTCTCTAAATTGTCCACGTGGCCAGAGCTAGCCTTTTATGCCTTGGAGGTGCTGGCCTGCCCGGCAGCCAGCGTTTTGTCTGAACGTGTATTCAGCACGGCAGGGGGCGTCATTACAGACAAACGCAGCCGCCTGTCTACAGCCAATGTGGACAAGCTGACGTTCATAAAAATGAACCAGGCATGGATCCCACAGGACCTGTCCGTCCCTTGTCCAGATTAGACATTAACTACCTCCCCATAACCATATATTATTGGACTCCAGGGCACTTCCTCATTCAATCCTATTTTTATTTTCATTTTACCATTATATTGCGAGGCTACCCAAAGTTGAATGAACCTCTCCTCTGCCTGTGTGCTAGGCCTAAATATATGCCAATGGACTGTTGCAGTGGTGGGTGACGTGAAGCCTCATTCTCTGCTATGACATGCAGACTGATTCTCTGCTGACATGAAGCCAGATCCTCTGTTACGGGAGCTCTCTCCTCTGCCTGGGTGCTGGGCCTAAATTTATGACAATTGACTGTTGCAGTGGTGGGTGACGTGAAGCCTGATTCTCTGCTATGATATGAAGACTGATTCTCTGCTGACATGAAGCCAGATTGTCTGTTACGGGACCTTTCTCCTCTGCCTGGGTTCTGGGCCTAAATTTATGAAAATTGACTGTTGCAGTGGTGGGTGACGTGAAGCCTGATTCTCTGCTATGATATGAAGACTGATTCTCTGCTGACATGAAGCCAGATTGTCTGTTACGGGACCTTTCTCCTCTGCCTGGGTTCTGGGCCTAAATTTATGAAAATTGACTCTTACAGTGGTGGGTGACGTGAAGCCTGATTCTCTGCTATGATATGAAGACTGATTCTCTGCTGACATGAAGCCAGATTCTCTGTTACGGGACCTCTCTCCTCTGCCTGGGTGCTGGGCCTAAATTTATGACAATGGACTGTTGCAGTGGTGGCTGACGTGAAGCCTGATTCTCTGCTATGACATGCAGACTGATTCTCTGCTGTCATGAAGCCAGATTGTCTGTTACGGGACCTCTCTGCTCTGCCTGTGTGCTAGGCCTAAATATATGCCAATGGACTGTTGCAGTGGTGGCTGACGTGAAGCCTCATTCTCTGCTATGACATGCAGACTAATTCTCTGCTGACATGAAGCCAGATTGTCTGTTACGGGACCTCTCTCCTCTGCCTGGGTGCTGGGCCTAAATTTATGACAATGGACTGTTGCAGTGGTGGCTGACGTGAAGCCTGATTCTCTGCTATGACATGCAGACTAATTCTCTGCTGACATGAAGCCAGATTGTCTGTTACGGGACCTCTCTCCTCTGCCTGGGTGCTGGGCCTAAATATATGCCAATGGACTGTTGCAGTGGTGGCTGACGTGAAGCCTCATTCTCTGCTATGACATGCAGACTAATTCTCTGCTGTCATGAAGCCAGATTGTCTGTTACGGGACCTCTCTGCTCTGCCTGTGTGCTAGGCCTAAATATATGCCAATGGACTGTTGCAGTGGTGGGTGACGTGAAGCCTCATTCTCTGCTATGACATGCAGACTGATTCTCTGCTGACATGAAGCCAGATTGTCTGTTACGGGACCTCTCTGCTCTGCCTGTGTGCTAGGCCTAAATATATGCCAATGGACTGTTGCAGTGGTGGGTGACGTGAAGCCTCATTCTCTGCTATGACATGCAGACTGATTCTCTGCTGACATGAAGCCAGATTGTCTGTTACGGGACCTCTCTGCTCTGCCTGTGTGCTAGGCCTAAATATATGCCAATGGACTGTTGCAGTGGTGGGTGACGTGAAGCCTCATTCTCTGCTATGACATGCAGACTGATTCTCTGCTGACATGAAGCCAGATCCTCTGTTACGGGAGCTCTCTCCTCTGCCTGGGTGCTGGGCCTAAATTTATGACAATTGACTGTTGCAGTGGTGGGTGACGTGAAGCCTGATTCTCTGCTATGATATGAAGACTGATTCTCTGCTGACATGAAGCCAGATTGTCTGTTACGGGACCTTTCTCCTCTGCCTGGGTTCTGGGCCTAAATTTATGAAAATTGACTCTTACAGTGGTGGGTGACGTGAAGCCTGATTCTCTGCTATGATATGAAGACTGATTCTCTGCTGACATGAAGCCAGATTCTCTGTTACGGGACCTCTCTCCTCTGCCTGGGTGCTGGGTAGTGTTGAGCGCGAATATTCGAAAAGCAAATTTTTTTCGCGAATATCGCAACTTCGCGATTTCGCGAATATTTCGAATATAGTGCTATATATTCGTAAAAACGAATATTCGTTTTTTGTTTCCCCCCCCCCCCCCCACAAAATTACAGTACACATATAATTGATTGTTTCCCAAAGGTCCAACAGCTCAGATCTTACTCACATTGCCTAGAAAGTGATTGAGGCGCGAATCTTCGTAAGGCGATTTTATTAGCGCACATGCGAATATCGGCACGTCCCAGAACAGAGGCAAAGGGCTTTGCATTCATACATTAGTGAATTGAGTTGCGAATCTTCGTAAGGCGATTTTATTAGCGCACATGCGAATATCTACACTTGTCCCAGAACAGAGGCAAAGGGCTTTGCATTCATACATTAGTGATTGAATTGAGCTGCGAATCTTCGTAAGGCGATTTTATTAACGCAAATGCAAATATCTACACTTGTCCCCAGAACAGAGAGGCAAAGGCCTGTGCATTCATATAGTATAGCACCATATTCGCGAATACGTAGAACTTCGTAAAATTCGATTTACGAATATTCGTATTTTTTATTTTACTTTCCACCTTACAGATTACATTGATCTGTACTCTGTCAACTACTGTCATCACCCCCCACTGTATCTCGATTGATTCCCAAAAGTCTCACATTCCCTAGAAAGTGATTGAGGTGCGAATCTTCGTAAGGCGATTTTATTAGCGCACATGCGAATATCTACACTTGTCCCAGAACAGAGGCAAAGGGCATTGCATTCATACATTAGTGATTGAATTGAGTTGCGAATCTTCGTAAGGCGATTTCATTAGCGCACATGTGAATTTTGCATAGCATATGTATTATGCGATAATTCGAATTATCGCATATGCGAAATAATAACGAATTTGAATAATCGCGAATATTTTACGAATATTCTTTCGAATATTCACAAAATTTCGCGAATTCGAATATGGGACATGCCGCTCAACACTAGTGCTGGGCCTAAATTTATGACAATGGACTGTTGCAGTGGTGGGTGACGTGAAGCCTGATTCTCTGCTATGACATGCAGACTGATTCTCTGCTGACATGAAGCCAGATTGTCTGTTACGGGACCTCTCTCCTCTGCCTGGGTGCTGGGCCTAAATATATGCCAATGGACTGTTGCAGTGGTGGCTGACGTGAAGCCTCATTCTCTGCTATGACATGCAGACTAATTCTCTGCTGACATGAAGACAGATTCTCTGTTACGGGACCTCTCTCCTCTGCCTGGGTGCCGGGGCCTAAATATCTGAGAATGGACTGTTCCAGTGGTGGCTGACGTGAAGCCTCATTCTCTGCTATGACATGCAGACTAATTCTCTGCTGACATGAAGACAGATTCTCTGTTACGGGACCTCCCTCCTCTGCCTGGGTGCTGGGCCTAAATATATGCCAATGGACTGTTGCAGTGGTGGCTGACGTGAAGCCTCATTCTCTGCTATGACATGCAGACTAATTCTCTGCTGACATGAAGACAGATTCTCTGTTACGGGACCTCCCTCCTCTGCCTGGGTGCTGGGCCTAAATATATGCCAATGGACTGTTGCAGTGGTGGCTGACGTGAAGCCTCATTCTCTGCTATGACATGCAGACTGATTCTCTGCTGACATGAAGCCAGATTCTCTGTTACGGGACCTCTCTCCTCTGCCTGTGTGTGTGCTGGGCCTAAATATATGCCAATGGACTGTTGCAGTGGTGGCTGACGTGAAGCCTCATTCTCTGCTATGACATGCAGACTGATTCTCTGCTGACATGAAGCCAGATTCTCTGTTACGGGACCTCTCTCCTCTGCCTGTGTGTGTGCTGGGCCTAAATATATGCCAATGGACTGTTGCAGTGGTGGCTGACGTGAAGCCTCATTCTCTGCTATGACATGCAGACTAATTCTCTGCTGACATGAAGACAGATTCTCTGTTACGGGACCTCCCTCCTCTGCCTGGGTGCTGGGCCTAAATATATGCCAATGGACTGTTGCAGTGGTGGCTGACGTGAAGCCTCATTCTCTGCTATGACATGCAGACTGATTCTCTGCTGACATGAAGCCAGATTCTCTGTTACGGGACCTCTCTCCTCTGCCTGTGTGTGTGCTGGGCCTAAATATATGCCAATGGACTGTTGCAGTGGTGGCTGACGTGAAGCCTCATTCTCTGCTATGACATGCAGACTGATTCTCTGCTGACATGAAGCCAGATTCTCTGTTACGGGACCTCTCTCCTCTGCCTGTGTGTGTGCTGGGCCTAAATATATGCCAATGGACTGTTGCAGTGGTGGCTGACGTGAAGCCTCATTCTCTGCTATGACATGCAGACTAATTCTCTGCTGACATGAAGACAGATTCTCTGTTACGGGACCTCCCTCCTCTGCCTGGGTGCTGGGCCTAAATATATGCCAATGGACTGTTGCAGTGGTGGCTGACGTGAAGCCTCATTCTCTGCTATGACATGCAGACTAATTCTCTGCTGACATGAAGACAGATTCTCTGTTACGGGACCTCTCTCCTCTGCCTGGGTGCCGGGGCCTAAATATCTGAGAATGGACTGTTCCAGTGGTGGGTGACGGGAAGCCAGATTCTCTGCTATGGAACCTCTCTCCAATTGATTTTGGTTAATTTTTATTTATTTAATTTTTATTTTAATTCATTTCCCTATCCACATTTGTTTGCAGGGGATTTACCTACATGTTGCTGCCTTTTGCAGCCCTCTAGCTCTTTCCTGGGCTGTTTTACAGCCTTTTTAGTGCCGAAAAGTTCGGGTCCCCATTGACTTCAATGGGGTTCGGGTTCGGGACGAAGTTCGGATCGGGTTCGGATCCCGAACCCGAACATTTCCGGGATGTTCGGCCGAACTTCTCGAACCCGAACATCCAGGTGTTCGCTCAACTCTACTTTCCACCAATAGCAGCAAAGAAGAAATTTACATAATCATAACAATAAAGGACCCTCCCCTGACAGATCCTATAATAAGCAGTGTCCTCTTAGTAACTTCCTCTTTCTTTGCTGCTCCACCAAAGATAAGTTGTTTCTGTGTTTTATGGCTGTGTTATCGCATGTTTTATGAATTCCATTAATTTTATTACCCTGTGTTTTATTAGGGCTTGTCTATAATACATAGCCTTCTGCCCTTTTGCAGGGTTTGTTTTTTCCCCTCATTGTGGGTATATTTCTTACTTTGTGGTTTTATTGCCCCTACGCCTATCGCGTTTATCGTTTGGGGGTCTTCCCCCCCCCCCCTTTTTCCCCCTGCGCTCCATTCTTATCCCCTGCGTTTGTCTCCATTGTTTTTTCGCCACCGTTTTCTCTTGGGGTGTGCTCTGCGCCTCCCCTCCTTTCCTCCCATTACATTACCTTCCCTCACGGCTCCGTTCCTCCCCGCTGGTTATCGGCGCTACAGGTGTCCAAGGCAGGTCCCGCTTCGCTTCCCGCGGCTCCGAGATCTCGCAAGATCTCGGCGGCCATCTTGGGACCACCCGCCCGTCCTCTCGCGGGATTTCGGACGTCACTTCCGTTCCTGTGTTCAGTCGGTTGGCTCTGCTCCTGCTCCTGCTCCGGTTCGGCGGCGTCTGGGGTGATTAACCCCTCGTTAGGTTAGGTCTTCTTGGTCAGTTCTTTGACCATCTTATATTAGACCTACCCATTAGGTTTTCGGCCTTCCGATTATATTATAAAAACAAGCCATATGATGTCATCTGATCGCTCCCCCTCTGGGTCTAATCCCCCCCCATCCACTGGGGACCCCAGTATTCCAGCCATGAGTGCGCAGGCCCTAGAGCTTCACCGCTCTGTCTCCAGCGCAATAATTGAGGCAATGGGATCCATGTCCTCTATGATCTCCCAAACCATCTCTCAGGCCCTAGCTGCCCATGCCCCTGGCCCCTCTGCTCAATCGCCTGTGCTTACTAGCCCGCAGCCTACCATTGTTGAACCTCCTGCACCCCAGGAGACTATGATTGGTGTGATCCAAGCCACCCATGATAGCGCGCTTAGATCGCGCAAAAGAGCCTTACCGCGCCAGGCAGAACGGGCGCAAATGTGGAAATGTGCTAGAGCACAGACTAGCGATGTGGATTCGGATATTGAATCCGATATGGAGGCTTACGCGGAGGCGAGCGGCCACTCTGAAGGGGAGATTGAGATGGAATCTGAGTTGCCAGGTACCGCTGGCCCTAGGCCGTCCACCTCTGGGTCCGTGGGCGCGTCCGCCACTGCCCCTAACACGGCTTCTACCCTGGTGGATCCCTCAGGCAACCCGTTATTTGATCCTGATGCCCTCCACCACCCTAGGTCGGCTGAGTGGCTGCCGGTGGCTCATGTGAGCGATTACCTTGAGCATTGGGTGCGCCATCCTCTGAGTAAAGAGGCGCGCAGCAAGCTCCGGTCTGAATGCCCCAGACCACTGATCCCCAATAAGGTCTGTGAAACGCCATCTGTGGATCCAAAAATGACACTGTTTTTGGCTAAAACCGGCTGGAATCCCCGTAAGGGGCTAGATCCCGCGCTTAAGAGTTGTCAGGATAAACTCCTTGACATCTTTGGCCCCCTCGCCAAAATCTTTGAGATGGCCGAATCGGCCAGAGCGGACGGCTCTCCGGTAGACCCGGAGGAGCTTACGGGCTGGATTCAGAGGGCTATTTGTATTGCTGGCAGCACCAACTCCTCCCTGGCCATTGAACGGCGTAAAGCCATATTGTTTAAGATTGACCCAAAATTGGCCAACCTGGCACTCACTGAGGCAGGGAAGGATGCGCAAGGTCTGCTTTTCGGGGATTCCTTCATTAAGGACCTCAGCAGATATGTGGGAGCATTTACTGCCCTGGACAAGGCCCAGTCCTCAATGCGTAGGGTCTTTCAGGGACGGGTCTCCACTAGGGCCGGCAGTAGTAGGGGCCGTCTGTCCGGCCGTTCCAGTTTCCAGGCCCGCAGCTCGGGCAGAGGCTCCTTCAACCAGAGACCACCCTTCCAGGACCAAAGGAATCCTCCTCCGTTCTTCCCGGCCAGAGGCGGCCAATGGCGTTCGAGGTCCGTTTGAGGAAATCCCAATTTCCGGAAGTCCTTCGGTAAGTCCTTCCCCAGTGGGGACTTCTTTGGTTCCTTGTGTAGGGGGCAGACTCCGTTTTTGTTTCCACATTTGGTCCAGCATTACATCAGACCCATGGGTGCTGACCACTGTGCGGGGATTCCACATAGAACTCACGGAATCGCCAAATCGCATCCCGTCTCCCCCACCACTGCCCATAGCCCTGCCAGACAGGGAGCTCGTGGACTTAGAGCTGTATTCCCTTTTTCAGAAAAGGGCGATAGAAAGGGCCCCTCTCACTCCGGGGGGCGTGCTCAGCAACATCTTTCTAGTTCAGAAGAAAGGTGGACAAATGCGTCCGGTTATAAATCTCCGGGCCCTGAACTCCGTGGTGCGCTATCGCCACTTCAAAATGGAGGGTATTCACCTCCTTCGGGACTTACTGGTCCCAGGGGACTGGATGGTGAAACTGGACCTCAAAGATGCCTATCTGACGGTCCCGATTGCCTGTTCGTCCAGGGACCTCCTGCGTTTCCTGTGGAAGGGCGAAGTGTGGCGCTTCACTTGCCTCCCGTTCGGCCTTTCTTCGGCGCCATACTAAGCTCCTGCGCCCGGTCGTCGCCTGGCTGCGGAGTCGGGGTGTACGTCTAGTCATCTATTTAGACGACATCCTCATCATGCATCAATGTCAGGCGACGCTGCTTCAACACCTCCAGTGGACCTCAACCCTTCTTTCGGCTCTTGGTTTTCTGCTGAACCCCGAGAAGTCCTGCCTCACGCCGTCCCGACGGATGGAGTTCCTGGGCTTCACGGTGGACTCTGTGGCGGAATCTCTCAGTCTCCCATCGGAGAAGTTGCGGCCGATCCGCAAGGAATTGAGACATGCCCTCTCGGCTACATCCCTATCCCTACGCCACCTGGCTCGCATCATTGGCCTGCTGGCCTCCTCTATCCAGGCGGTGTTTCCCGCCCCTCTCCATTATCGAGCTCTACAGCGCCTGAAGATTGCCCATCTTCGTGCCGGGGCCTCATTCGCGGACGCGGTGGTTCTGGATCAAGAGGCTCGTGAGGAACTTCGTTGGTGGATAGGCAACTTGGAAGCCTGGAACGGCAGAGCGATCTTCGGATTTCAACCAGAATTCACGATAGAGTCGGACGCGAGTCTCCAGGGCTGGGGTGCCCACTGCAAAGGTGTCTCCACAGGGGGTCGATGGTCGGAGGCCGAGAGCCATCTTCACATCAACGCTCTGGAACTCCTGGCGGGCTCGTTTGCCATCCGCAGTTTCTCCAATGGCATTGTGTCGGCGGTCCGCTATGTCAATCATCTGGGCGGCACCCAATCGGCTACCTTGGCTCGACTGGCGAAAGAGTTCTGGTCTTACTGTCTTTCCAGGGACATCATGGTGCAGGCGGAGTACCTTCCGGGTCTACACAACGTCCGGGCGGATCGGAGTTCCCGATGCTTCGCGAACGGCAGCGACTGGAGGCTAGCACCGGAGATGTTCTCCACGATCTCGGACACCTGGGGTCCTTGCGCCATAGACCTCTTCGCGTCGCGGCTCAATACTCACCTTCCCAGGTTCTTCAGCTGGCGCCCGGATCCAGAGGCGGAGGCGGTGGATGCGTTTCTCCATGACTGGTCGTCGGCTCTACACTACGCATTTCCACCTTTTGCCATGATTCCGAGGATGCTGTTGCAGGCTCGTCGTCAAGTTGAGGAATTGGTGGTGGTGATCCCCTTCTGGGGGACTCAAGCATGGTACCCGATCCTCCTGGAACTCCTGACGGACGTGCCTCTCCTCCTTCCGGGTCAGACGGATCTCCTCCAGGGCCCTCTGGGTGTTCCTCACCCCCTGCTGCTCGACGGCTCCCTTCAGCTTCTGGCGTGCCGGATCTCCGGACTCCCGGAGAGTCGAGGGCATTTCGGAGGCAACTAGACGCCTCCTGGACAACGCTTGGGCTCCCGACACCCGAAAATCTTACCGGGCAGCTTGGGGATCTTGGGTTAGCTGGTGCATGGAACGAAACCTTGATCCCGTTTCGGCGCCTGTGACCCACTTACTGCAGTTCCTTACATCCCTTTTTGAGGCGGGAAAGGCTTATCGGACCATTAATTTGTTTCGTTCGGCGATTTCTTCAACTCATCAAGGTTTTGATGGCGTTCCGGCGGGTCAACACCCTTCGGTGTCACGCCTGCTACGTGGATCGCGCTTGGCTCGGCCTCCTCGGCCACGCTTCACCACTACGTGGGACGTTTCCCTGGTCCTCTCTTTTCTCTCTGCGCGGCCTGAGAACACGGCTCTTTCTCTCCGGCAACTGTCTGCCAAGTTGTTGACCCTCTTTTATCTCATTTCTTGTAAGAGGGTTTCCGATGTCAGGACTTTGGATCATGACGCTAGGTCCTTTTCTCCCGAGGGCGTCACATTTAACATTACGCGGCGCACTAAGACTAATATTCGGTCTGTCTCTTATCCCTGTTTCCCGTCTTCCCCGGCGCTCTGTCCGGTAGCCTGTTTGCGGGAGTATGAGTCGCGTACTTGGACTCACCGCTCTGCGGACGTTCCACAACTGTTCCTCTCCATTCGCCATCCTTTTGGCCTGGTGTCTAGTCCCACATTGGCGCGTTGGATGAAGTGGGTCATGTCCCTGTCTGGGATTGATACGGCGGTCTTTACCGCTCATTCGGCCAGGGGCGCGGCTGCCACTGCCCTGGCCTTTTCGGGGGCTCGTTTGGAGGACATTTTGCGCTTGGCTGACTGGTCTAGGGCCACTACGTTCAGAGAATTTTATTTTCGTCCGCCCCCTCATGTGTTTTCATCGATTATTGATCAGCTTTGAACTTGCAATATGAGCCTCCGTGTCTTGATGTAAAACTAAATGATTTTCCTATTTCATGACGTAAAGTCATAGTTTTATTAAAGACACAGAGGCGAGTATTGCCCGCCCTGGGTTGTTCCTGCCCGCCCTTTTGTGGTTTTAATTTATTGGACTGTTTACATTGTCGTTTATGGTTATTTATTACGTGTAATTGCATAGTTGTATTACTGACTGTTTATGGTTCTGTTTTCAGCGACCTTATAATGTACAACCGTTTTCCTGGGTCGGTTTTGTTCGATTTCTGCCTGACTCTTACACTGGCTATATTGTTTGCTTTGTTTCAGGTTGAAGGTTCCACGACGTATGGACTTCTGCGTTGTCCCCGGTTTCCGGAGGTGTTAGCCATGTTGGCTTGAGTTCTACAGCGTGATGGACCAGTTGTTTATCGTTCTCGGGTCCAGTTCCAGTTTCCGGTTTCGGTTCCAGTTCCGGTTATGCAGTTGGTGTTTCGGTTACAAAGAAAGAGGAAGGATCTTATAGGATCTGTCAGGGGAGGGGCCTTTATTGTTATGATTATGTAAATTTCTTCTTTGCTGCTATTGGTGGAAAGTAAAGAAGGAGATAGCAATATGAGCCTCCGTGTCTTTAATAAAACTATGACTTTACGTCATGAAATAGGAAAATCATTTAGTTACATCCTGTATTATACTCCAGAGCCGCACTCACTATTCTGCTGGTGCAGTCACTGTGTACATACATTACATTACTTATCCTGTACTGATCCTGAGTTACATCCTGTATTATACTCCAGAGCTGCACTCACTATTCTGCTGGTGCAGTCACTGTGTACATACATTACATTACTTATCCTGTACTGATCCTGAGTTACATCCTGTATTATACTCCAGAGCTGTACTCACTATTCTGCTGGTTGAGTCACTATGTACATACATTACATTACTTATCCTGTACTGATCCTGAGTTACATCCTGTATTATACTCCAGAGCTGCACTCACTATTCAGCCACAACACACCACATGTATCTACAAGGTGTTATATAATGAAGCTTGCTGTTTATGATAAATGACCCCATTCTCTGCACACACTCAGCGACTGAGACCCAGTCTGGGTAGCGGCCATGTTGGTCAGTTCTATTCCTAGTTGGCTACCTCCTCAGCACAATATCAAACAATAGACTCAGCAGGAACGCTCTCCACGTCGCCGTGTGTCAGAGATGACGGCTGGAGGCACGAGGTGGGAGGCTCTCGTGTGTACGAGGCCGCTGAATCTTTGCTGATTACGCGTCTAACAATGCAGAAATAAATTCGACTTTACTATTATTCACAGGACGAGAACAGGAGGCGGCGGCGGGAGATCCCGGGAATTTATGACTCCTCCATATCTCTGATTCTTCTATGCAAATCTGGGTTTTAAAACAAGAGCCCCCTTGTAAAGAATTATTATATAAAACTAGACACCCCCCTTAAACAGCTTCTCCAATTTGGGCAAACACTTCCGATAGGGCACATGGGGGTATAGAATGGGCTCTCAGAGAATTGTGGGGGCCCATGTAATGGCCCATTGACCCCTGGCTTGCTTATAGCAGCTGACTTATTGGGGTCCCTGCCCTTAACTGTCCCATCGTGATTGTTACAATTTCAGCCAGTTTCACTAACAAAAATGTAACAATTATGTTTGTGGATCCATGTATAAGATGATACATTGTTACATCCTGTCGGGAGGCACATTCCATATTCGTAAGTCACCCTGACTCCGACTCAATCATGACAGTCTGAATATGCACATAAATATATATGTGCCCCCCGGACCCCGTTAGGACTGCAGTGAGTCTACGTATAATGGGTAAACAAAGCAGACAGACGAGATGAGGTTACATCGAATCCTCTCTGTGATGAATATAGATTGGTGAGAAGTGTATGTGCAGCCTCCGTACAAAATGGGCCAAGCAGAGCAAACACGGAGGAGGCGCGACGTCTTGTAGAGTTAATAAGAAGACATCCCGATTTACTGCGGGTATAGACTGCACCATCTGAAAGTGGATGCAAGTGCGGACTGAGGGGCAAGAGAGCATTTCACGGTAGATGCAAATGTCTGCACTGGCATAGAGGGGCATGTGCGCTGGGTGTGGGGCACCACTAGGCCTTGGCCAGGGGAGTTAGACACAGGGCTACACCTCTACTGCCAGAGGGGTAGATCCTGAAAATAGTATGGGGTACAAGCAAAGGTGGTTAAAGTGGCCCTGGAAGAAAACTAAAAGTGGACAATTTTGTAGGTGGGCCCAAATTGACGGAAGGTGGGGCGAAAACAAAAAGATGGGGTCAGCAATAACAGGGCATCACAAAATACCACCCCAACAGAACCAAAAAACACAGTGCAGCACATCTCCTCTGATGTTCACATTCTCTTTCCTCATCTTCTCCATGCAGACCAGACCGCCATGATGACTTCTTCCAGCCACATCTTATCTCTGCATAGTTTGCCACACAGACATCTTAGGTTCCTCACTTTTTCATCATCCTCCCCACCTTCTCAAAAAAACTTCTAATCCTGTGACCCAACAGCGTCATCCTACTGTGCTCGCTAATGCCCCCAAATAGTATACTGTGAAATGAACAGTGCCATACGGACAGTAATCCCTGAAAATGCTTGCACCATAAAAAAATGTGCCAAGCTGAGTGCCATCAACAGTTGTAGCTCTCCCAGCAGGCACCGATGGCCTGTAGTTCTCTCCTCTTATACCGTACCCCCTCTCTGCCCGGAGGGAGGGATGTTATTTACCTGGGACTGAATGTCGGAGGAGGTTGGGGGAGAGAGTCATGTCATTTACATGAGACTGAATGTTGGAGGTGGCTGGAGGGAGGATTTTTTTTTTTTTTACATGGGATTGTATATTGGAGGTGGCTGGGGGAGGGAGTAATCTTATTTACATGGGACTGTATATTGGAAGTGACTGGGGGACGCGATTATGTTATTTACATGGGACTGTGTATTGGAGCCGCTGGGAGTGGTAGTGATGTTTTTGTGGTCCACAAATTGCGGATCTAATTGTATCTACATTGTATGGACATCAATGTCCAGTAGTAATAATGTGACCTATAATGGTTCCAGTAGTAATATGCTTACTCAGAGTGGCTCCAGTAGAAGTAAAGACCCCTTTATATGCCCTCAGTAATAATAAAGCTCCCTATAGTGCATCAGAATAAAAATGTCCCTATAGTACCCCCAGAAATAATATGCCCCCTTTAGTGCCACCAGCAATAATAATGCCCTACTTTCATGTCCTCAGTAATAATAAAGCCCCCATAATGTACCCAGTATAATGATGCCCCTATAGTGCTCCCAGTATTAAAATGCTCCCAGTAAGTGCCCTCAATAATGCTTCCTACGGTGCTCCCAGTAAAGGGGAACTGTTTTGCTAACTACTTGCATTTCCCATGAAATAACAATTCCAGAGCATCTATTCTTATGACTCTATGTTGTACCATTCCTCTATCATTCCTACTAAAACTTATTAATGAATTACTAGTAGTTTGCAATTGAAGGTCCAGATGGGTGTTACCAATTGAGGGAGCGTTCCAACACTGGCAGCACCGATTTTATAATATCAGACTATGCAGGGACATGCCCCAACTAGTAACACCCAGTTGCAAATTCATTAATAATTGTCTAATAGGAATAATGGAGGAATGGCACACCATAGAGCCATGAGAATAGATGCTATATGATTTTTTTTACATAGGAAATGTAAGTAGTTACTGGAGAGGGGACAGCTCTTCTTCAAAGAGATTGGTCACCTTTGAGGTGATTTTAGGCAAACTCCCCTCCTGTCACAGCGGACGAGCACTCAGACACACAGATAAACCGACAACCAGGCTCTAGGCGAGAAGCAGGGGAAGGGTCACCTCCTAGCTAATCCCTGACTTCTCTCCCTGCACTGCTCAGCCCACATTCAGACCTTGGTGGTAGGAATGATGTGTCCCCGTGCCTGGGCTAAAACTCCCTAGATTCCCTGAGATGGTGAGAAGGGGAAATAGGAGCAGCCTGCTCGCACAGAACCTTGATGGGAGAGATGACACAAACACAACCTAGACAGCAAACAACAAAAACTGAAACCACACTTATCTTTTCTGAGCTGGAACAGACAACCTTTCTTCCTTGCTTCCAAGGCCAGACTGATTTCTATAACCCGCCCAGAGCACTGGAATTGAGAGCTATTTAAACTAATGACCCCACCCAGTGCACCTGATGGGAGGCGGATCCTGCACGACTCCAAAACAAAACACTAAACACGTGCTGCTATTCTGGCCGACCTCCGCACCGAGTCAGAGCAGGGCATGACACCTCCTGAGAAAGCCTGTGCTCAGTCCCGGCTCCTTCGCTTCTAGGCTATGACTGCCTCACTCGGGTCTCCCGCTGTTAACATCCGGTTTGATGCAGCTGCAGCCAATCACTGGCCGCTGACAATGTCAATTGGTCACATGACACAAGGCGTGAAGGTCACAGCTATGGATACCCATTGACTGCAGCGGCATCAAACTGGAAAATTCCAAGCCTGTTATTAGAGAAACTCAAGGCTGCACAGAGACAGTGGTTCAACATTTTTAATAAAGACCAATTGAAAAAATGAGTACAATGCAATAATAAAAAAAAAATGCCCCCAAAGTTGTACATAGCCTTTAAGTCATAGGTGTAATGTCCATTGCTCTGCACTGTACGGTCTGGGCTATGGACTGCAGGTTTCCCCTCCACATGGAGAATGTGACATATCCCTGTAGACATCTTCAGGGTCATGTTATTGTGTTTGCTTCCCTTCACAGGGGATTATGTTATGGAGCTGAGTGCTTTCCCGGTGCTGTGTGATATCCAGGCTGATGGATGGGAGATAAGAGCTGTGATTACCAGGCAATTCTGTGTGTGTCAGAGTCATAGCACTTACTGTAGGGGCTGTGATGGAGGGGATCTGTACATTATCCTCATCCCCGCTCTGTACACATCCTATCACCACCCTGCGCCTCTCTACAATCCATCCACACATCACAGGACTAGCTGCAGCCCCCCATCCACGGGTCAGACTATAAAGTGCGCTCCATCTGACTAAATTGAGTTTACAGAGAGCACTTTGTATATGATGAGACCTGAAAGTAGAGAAGGTCACATCCAAGATGGGAATGAAGTCAGGGACGGAGGGAAAGACTGGAGAAGACTGAACACCGAGGCTGTTATAACATTATGATTTCATGACGGTATAAATATTAATAAAAAGAAACAGTGAATATAGAGAGGATGAGGAATGAATCTGGGGCCGCTTTCAAGACAATATCTAGATATGGCATCATGCAGGTTACATCCAAAGTCGCATTCCTGGTGCCTCTGCTGTTAGCATTCAGGATGCTGGAGCCTTTATCTCACTGCTGCCCCCTCCTGATATGTATCAATGTCAAAATGTATCTAGATTTGAAATGTAGCGGAATAGATTCCATACATTTTACCTGCACTGATACATTGTAGAGATTTGTGCTGCCCATGCCTAGACTGGATACAATTGTAGTCAATGTTGGACTGGTGGGCCCGGGCACAATGATGGATCCCAAAGGTCCAGAAGAAGAACCAATCACTTGTCATCAGGGTCTAATTCTAATGGGTTCATCATTAGAAATGATTGATGATGTGTCCTGTGTGCAATGATAGCAAGCAATGCAATTAAAAACAGAGGTGCAGTGTACACAGGGGTGGGATTCCAATTCTGGATACAATTGTAGTCAATGTTGGACTGGTGGGCCCGGGCAAAATGATGGATCCCAAAGGTCCAGAAGAAGACAACCCCATCTAGAGGTGACTTGGGAGCCAATCACTTCTCATCAGGGTTTTATTCTAATGGGATGATTATTAGAAATGATTGATGATGGGATTCCAATTCTGGACTACAATTGTGTACCACACTGTACCCCCTGAATACCAGAATGCCCGAAACCGTGCTGCAGACTGTACACGCAAATATAAAAATATACTAGACCATCGCCCCATGCATAAAACGATGTCTGTACTGTGCCCCTTGAATAAAAGAAATACCCACGTTGTGCCCCGCAATTAAAATCATGCTTCCAATGTGCTCCTTGAATAAAAGTATACCCCAAACTGTACCCCCTGAATGTATCCCCAGAATGTATCCCTTAAGCAAACAATACACTTGTATAAAGGAAATGTCCACTTTGTGCCCCCTTATTAAAAATATGCTCCCAGTGTGCCCCCTGAACAAAAGTATGTCTACCCCAAATTATGTCCCACGAATAGAACTATACCCCTGAATACAAACATACCCCCAGACCGTGTAACTAACAAAGCACAAACTCTGCCCCATAAATAAAAAGAAATGGCCATTTTGTGCCCCGCAATTAAAAACATCCTCCCAATGTGCCCCTTGAATAAAAGTATAACCCCTGAATACAAATATACCCCCAGAATGTGACCCTTAACTAAACCAGACCCAAACTGTGCCCTTTGTCAGCTTTGTGCCCCTTTATTAAAAATATTCTCCCAGTGTGCCCCTTGAATAGAAGTATACTGCACACTGTGCTCCCAAATACAAGTGTGCCCTACATTGTGCCCCGTATAAACCATGGTTACACTTCGCTCTGGTGTTATAAAGAAGCCCCTGACACCCCGTTCTAAAAGACGCTCCTGCACAATCATCCAGACTAGTGTCTTCTTGCCATGCTTTTGCCGAATGTTGCACAATGACATCATTGCACTGTCGGAGGTGCAGGGAGACTGGCAAGATGGGAGAAGGGGGCCCCAGTATCTATGAACCAGCTGCATACATGGAGGGCGACCCTCGGAATCCTCCAGAAACTCCAGTCCAGTGCTGATTGTAGCAGACCCTCAGCTGTAAGGAGTATTCAGTCCAGAAGATGTGTTTTCAGCCTCTGGATATAAACCCGATGGGATGCCACATCTCGCGACCTTCTCAATCGCTCCCCCTCACCTAACGAGGTGCAAAAAGTGTTTAAAAAGGACCTTTCACCTGGAAAAACATTGTGAACTAAGTATCCTGACATATACAGCGACGCCCGGGGATCTCACTGCACTTACTATTATCCCTGGGCGCCGCTCCGTTCTCCCGTTGTGTCCTCCGGTATCTTCGCTCAGTAGGTTATAGTAGGCGGAGACTTAGGACTCTTGGTTATAGTAGGCGGAGTCTGCCCTTGTTCTGCTGGGCGTCTCCTCCTCCTAGGCTGTAGCGCTGGCCAATCGCATCACAGAGCTCACAGCCTGGGAGTTTTTTTCTCTGTGATGCGATTGGCCAGCGCTACAGCCTGGGAGGAGGAGACGCCCAGCAGAACAAGGGCAGACTCCTCCTACTATAACCAAGTCCCCGAACATACCGGAGGACATAACGGGAGAACGGAGCGGCGCCCAGGGATAATAGTAAGTGCAGTGAGATCCCCGGGCGCCGCTGTATATGTCAGGATACTTAGTTCACAATGTTTTTCCAGGTGAAAGGTCCTCTTTAAAGCACATACTGTACATCTGGTGCAGGGCTATGTCTGTCATGTGTTTTTTGTGCAGATTGAACCAGAATTCTGCTGCATTTAGCTGCATAAATCTCTTCCAATGACTTTGCTTTCAGACAGCAAGCAGAGATCTTGAAACACATAGGGGGACATTTATGAAGACCAGCGATTTAGACACCAGTCTTTGTCCCTCCTGCGCCAGGGGTTCACCCGCCTACGTTATGTAGAGGTGGGGAACCTCTACATAACTTAAGCGCACTTTACACTTTGCTCCCGCTGGCATACTGTAGGTTTTGTCTGATAGGTGCGGTTCCCACCTCTGGGACCCGCACCTACACCAAGAACGGAGCGGGGAAGGTGGTGGCCAGAGAACCCTGGGTATTCCGGGGCCCAGCCACCACCAAACCCTCTCCGTGTAGTAGTGAATGGGACCACTGCTCCCATTCATTTCTATGGGGCCGGCTATTTTCAGCAGCCCCATAGCAGTGAATGGAGGGTGGCTGCGCATTTGCAGTGCACCCTCCATAGTTTTTGGGGCTCCGTTCTTGGTGTAGGTGCGGGTCCCAGAGGTGGAACCTTCACCTATCAGACACTAGGATATGTCCCCCGTGTCTGAGATGGAAAACCCCCTCTAAATAAAATTTGATGGACAATCACTTTACGAGGCGCCCTATAGATCTGGATCTCTGCAGTGTGCGCTCTCTCACCCAGTGGCCGCTCCGTCAAGGACATGCCATCTCCATATTAATGTGCGGAATGGTTCCGGGGAATATTCAGGAGTCGTAAAGGTAACTGCAGCTCTCCAGGATAATGGAATCAGTCAGCATAAATACATACCATTAGAGAGAAAATACCTTCAATAAGTGGAAACCGGGCCCGGTGCTGACTCCTGGATGCGAGGGAGAAGCCGCGAAACGACTCAATGGGTGACGACGAGATGAAGTGTAAATAGCATGGAGAGAGTCCACAACTCCACATTATAAGGCGCGCAGTCAGCGGGGGGCGTCACACGGAGCACGATACACGTACAGACTTAATACAGCTCCATACACTGCGTGATACCCTGTACCCAACACCGCATGCTTCATAACCATTGCTGACATTAATAACTGTCCAATGCTGGTATAACCTGGGTATCTCCTATATATAATTACATATGTACAGTTGGTATAAGTTATACATCTTCTTGTATATAGTGATATGGACCATGCTGGTATAACCTGGGTATCTCCTGTATATAATTATATATGTACAGCTGGTATAAGTTATACATCTTCTTGTATATAGTGATATGGAGCATGCTGGTATAACCTGGGCATCCCCTGTATATAATTATATATGTACAGCTGGTATAAGTTATACATCTTCCTGTATATAGTGATATGGACCATGCTGGTATAACCTGGGTATCTCCTGTATATAATTATATATGTACAGCTGGTATAAGTTATACATCTTCTTGTATATAGTGATATGGACCATGCTGGTATAACCTGGGCATCTCCCGTATATAATTATATATGTACAGCTGGTATAAGTTATACATCTTCTTGTATATAGTGATATGGAGCATGCTGGTATAACCTGGGTATCTCCTGTATATAATTATATATGTACAGCTGGTATAAGTTATACATCTTCTTGTATATAGTGATATGGAGCATGCTGGTATAACCTGGGCATCTCCTGTATATAATTATATATGTACAGCTGGTATAAGTTATACATCTTCTTGCATACAGTGATATGGAGCATGCTGGTATAACCTGGGTATCTCCTGTATATAATTATATATGTACAGCTGGTATAAGTTATATATCTTCTTGTATATAGTGATATGGACCATGCTGGTATAACCTGGGCATCTCCTGTATATAATTATATATGTACAGCTGGTATAAGTTATACATCTTCTTGCATACAGTGATATGGAGCATGCTGGTATAACCTGGGCATCTCCTGTATATAATTATATATGTACAGCTGGTATAAGTTATATATCTTCTTGTATATAGTGATATGGAGCATGCTGGTATAACCTGGGCATCTCCTGTATATAATTATATATGTACAGCTGCTATAAGTTATACATCTTCTTGTACAGACGTGGACAAAATTGTTGGTACCCTTTGGTCAATGAAAGAAAAAGTCACAATGGTCACAGAAATAACTTTAATCTGACAAAAGTAATAATAAATTAAAATTCTATAAATGTTAACCAATGAAAGTCAGACATTGTTTTTCAACCATGCTTCAACAGAATTATGTAAAAAAATAAACTCATGAAACAGGCATGGACAAAAATGATGGTACCCCTAGAAAACACAGAACATAATGTGACCAAAGGGACATGTTAATTCAAGGTGTGTCCACTAATTAGCATCACAGGTGTCTACAACCTTGTAATCAGCCATTGGGCCTATATATATGGCTCCAGGTAATCACTGTGTTGTTTGGTGATATGGTGTGTACCACACTCGACATGGACCAGAGGAAGCAAAGGAAAGAGCTGTCTCAAGAGATCAGAAAGAAAATTATAGACAAGCATGTTAAAGGTAAAGGCTATAAGACCATCTCCAAGCAACTAGATGTTCCTGTGAGTACAGTTGCACATATTATTCATAAGTTTAAGATCCATGGGACTGTAGCCAACCTCCCTGGACGTGGCCGCAGGAGGAAAATTGATGACAAATCTAAGAGACGGATAATCCGAATGGTAACAAAAGAGCCTAGAAAGACTTCTAAAGAGATTCAAGGTGAACTTCATGCTCAAGGAACATCAGTGTCAGATCGCACCATCCGTCGTTGTTTGAGCCAAAGTGGACTACATGGGAGACGACCAAGGAGGACACCATTGTTGAAAACGAATCATAAAAAAGCAAGACTGGAATATGCCAAACTACATGTTGACAAGCCACAAAGCTTCTGGGAGAATGTCCTGTGGACAGATGAGACAAAAATCGAAGTTTTTGCCAAGGCACATCAGCTGTATGTTCACAGACGAAAAAATGAAGCATATCAAGAAAAGAACACTGTCCCTACTGTGAAACATGGAGGAGGCTCTGTTATGTTCTGGGGCTGCTTTGCTGCGTCTGGCACAGGGTGTCTTGAATCTGTGCAGGGTACAATGAAATCTCAAGACTATCAAGGAATTCTAGAGAGAAATGTACTAGCCAGTGTCAGAAAGCTTGGTCTCAGTCGCAGGTCATGGGTCTTGCAACAGGACAATGACCCAAAACACACCGCTAAAAACACCCAAGAATGGCTAAGAGGAAAAAATTGGACTATTCTAAAGTGGCCTTCTATGAGCCCTGACCTCAATCCTATTGAGCATCTTTGGAAGGAGCTGAAACATGCAGTCTGGAAAAGGCACCCTTCAAACCGGACACAACTGGAGCAGTTTGCTCATGAGGAGTGGGCCAAAATACCTGCTGAGAGGTGCAGATGTCTCATTGACAGTTACAGGAAGCGTTTGATTGCAGTGATTGCCTCAAAAGGTTGCGCAACAAAATATTAAGTTAGGGGTACCATCATTTTTGTCCATGCCTGTTTCATGAGTTTATTTTTTTACATAATTCTGTTGAAGCATGGTTGAAAAACAATGTCTGACTTTCATTGGTTAACATTTATAGAATTTTAATTTATTATTACTTTTGTCAGATTAAAGTTATTTCTGTGACCATTGTGACTTTTTCTTTCATTGACCAAAGGGTACCAACAATTTTGTCCACGTCTGTATATAGTGATATGGACCATGCTGGTATAACCTGGGCATCTCCTGTATATAATTATATATGTACAGCTGCTATAAGTTATACATCTTGTATATAGTGATATGGGCCATGCTGGTATAACCTGGGCATCTCCTGTATATAATTATATATGTACAGCTGCTATAAGTTATACATCTTCTTGTATATAGTGATATGGAGCATGCCGGTATAACCTGGGTATCTCCTGTATATAATTATATATGTACAGCTGGTATAAGTTATACATCTTCTTGTATATAGTGATATGGACCATGCTGGTATAACCTGGGCATCTCCTGTATATAATTATATATGTACAGCTGGTATAAGTTATACATCTTCTTGTATATAGTGATATGGACCATGCTGGTATAACCTGGGTATCTCCTGTATATAATTATATATGTACAGCTGGTATAGGTTATACATCTTCTTGTATACAGTAATATGGACCATGCTGGTATAACCCGGGCATCTCCTGTATATAATTATATATGTACAGCTGGTATAAGTTATACATCTTCTTGTATATAGTGATATGGACCATGCTGGTATAACCTGGGTATCTCCTGTATATAATTATATATGTACAGCTGGTATAAGTTATACATCTTGTATATAGTGATATGGAGCATGCTGGTATAACCTGGGCATCTCCTGTATATAATTATATATGTACAGCTGGTATAGGTTATACATCTTCTTGTATATAGTGATATGGACCATGCTGGTATAACCTGGGCATCTCCTGTATATAATTATATATGTACAGCTGGTATAGGTTATACATCTTCTTGTATACAGTGATATGGAGCATGCTGGTATAACCTGGGCATCTCCTGTATATAATTATATATGTACAGCTGGTATAGGTTATACATCTTCTTGTATATAGTGATATGGACCATGCTGGTATAACCTGGGCATCTCCTGTATATAATTATATATGTACAGCTGGTATAAGTTATACATCTTCTGTATATAGTGATATGGACCATGCTGGTATAACCTGGGCATCTCCTGTATATAATTATATATGTACAGCTGGTATAAGTTATACATCTTCTGTATATAGTGATATGGACCATGCTGGTATAACCTGGGTATCTCCTGTATATAATTATATATGTACAGCTGGTATAAGTTATACATCTTCTTGTATATAGTGATATGGACCATGCTGGTATAACCTGGGTATCTCCTGTATATAATTATATATGTACAGCTGGTATAAGTTATACATCTTGTATATAGTGATATGGAGCATGCTGGTATAACCTGGGCATCTCCTGTATATAATTATATATGTACAGCTGGTATAAGTTATACATCTTCTGTATATAGTGATATGGACCATGCTGGTATAACCTGGGTATCTCCTGTATATAATTATATATGTACAGCTGGTATAAGTTATACATCTTCTTGTATATAGTGATATGGACCATGCTGGTATAACCTGGGTATCTCCTGTATATAATTATATATGTACAGCTGGTATAAGTTATACATCTTCTTGTATATAGTGATATGGACCATGCTGGTATAACCTGGGTATCTCCTGTATATAATTATATATGTACAGCTGGTATAAGTTATACATCTTGTATATAGTGATATGGAGCATGCTGGTATAACCTGGGCATCTCCTGTATATAATTATATGTACAGCTGGTATAAGTTATACATCTTCTTCTACTGTATATAGTGATATGGACCATGCTGGTATAACCTGGGCACATTCTTTTATTTAACGATATATATTTTCATTTTCTTGTGTATTTCCTCAGTCTTTCACATCTCTTATTCTCTCTCTCTCTTTCAGGACGGAGGGACATGATGAAAACACTCAACCTTCACAGAGAATTAGAATCGACTAATGTCAGACAACAAGTAGAGGAGAATTTAGGTCAATGACACAACGCACAGATGTGCTCAAGGTGAATGTTGGAGACATGAGTAGAGGACATGTGGAAAGACAAGGGCTCTCAGTGAAATGTAACATTATTTCATCATCCAATTCACTTTGTTATTACTGAAATTAACCACGATATGTTTTGCACTAAATATCTAATAATTGGGGACAGTAAGGGATTCATCCCTACTGAGAGCACCCCCTGCTGGTGACAACCGCCAGCTGTGCCAACCTTCACATGAAGGACGCCAGGGGTCTTCTTGATGGAAAAATATGATTAGCAATTAAATCCCTGAAGTATGTTATATAGGGCTTCATTCAGGCACCATGTGCTTGGCTGTTTTCGCACTCCAACAGCGGTAAACAGAGGGTGGCTGCGCTTGCGCAGTGTGCTCCCCTTCACTTCAGGGAGCCTTATATGGCGATAGAAGCAAGTCCCAGAGATGGGACTTGCATCTGTCGGACATTAATGGCATATCCTAGTGATTTGCCGTCGATATCTAGAATGGGAGTACCCCAGCCCTGCTCTGGTGTTAGGTTCTGCTGTAAATTTTAGGTGACCCCAGTTTATCTACATTTACCCTAGGATGTCTGAAATTCTCCAAGGCTCAGGTTGCTGCTGCTGTGCCGCTCCCCCTATGCTTTAGGAACGTATTTTCTTTCCGTGTCCGTTCAGTTTTTTTGGCAGACCGTATGCAGAACCATTCACTTCAATGGGTCCGCAAAAAAACTGAAGTTACTCCGTGTGCATTCTGTTTCCGTATGTCCGTATTTCCATTCCGCAAAAAAATAGAACATGTCCTATTATTGTCCGCATTACGGACAAGGATAGGACTGTTCTATTAGGGGCCAGCTGTTCCGTTCTGCAAAATACGGAATGCACACGGATCTGATCCATATTTTTTGCGGATCCATTTTTTGCAGACCACAAAATACATACGTTCGTGTGCCTGAGCCCTTACAGTGTAGCACTGCTTTCTCAGAGTGCTGTGAAGAAGCACGCACTCATACGCGGTCAGCTATACTCTTGCTGGTATTTTCAGCACAAGCTTTCAGTCCTGATTACAGTAACGTGTAGGATTTGGCGGCTCCATCCCCTCGGGCTCCTTTGATACAGTGCACAATTCTTAAAAGACGACCACGTAGCAATGTACCGGGGCCGGTGCCGTAACCAGTCATTGTCTCATTGTCCGGGACGTCATTCCGGCTTGAATGGAAATCCACAGCAGCGGGTGTATTCATGTGGACTGTGCAGGATCTGGGGTGGAGAATAAGAGTCCTGCACCTTCTGCTCAGATGTGGATTGTTTGCCGCTTATCACAGTGACACATAAAGGCTCCTTCTCCGCTCAGCTTTCTAACCTGAATTCTATCTCTCACATGCACACGCCGCCCGGCGCTCTGTCCTCAGCTTGCAGTCAAGGGTTGCACTCTAGAGGTAGAGACTGGGTCGCAATCATCTGCAGCCATGCTTCGTGCCAACACGTAATCCTACAGAGCTATATGCACTTTATACAAAGCAGACAAGGGTTGGGGATCTTCTGTCAGACCCCCTCTAATAATAGTCTTACAGACAGAGAACTGATCCATAGCAAGGCTTCTTCTTTCACACCAGCGTTTTTGCTGGATCCATCATGGATCGTCTACATCCGTTATGAACGGATCCGGTTGTATTATCTTTAAGGGTGAGTTCGCACTAGCGTTATGGCATTGCATTATAGGTTCCAGACGGAATACAAAATGGAAACCTTTAAGAGGCATTCCGTTTTGCTCCATCCCAATAGAAGACTATGGGCAAGCATAACGGATCCCTCTGGTTTCCTGTCGACGGGACTTTTTTTTTCCCCGTCCTGCATAACAGAAACCAGACGGATCTGTTATGCTTGCCTATAGTCTTCCATTAGGACGGAGCAAAATGGAATGCCTCTTAAAGGCTTCCATTTTGCATGCCGTCTGGACATTCCGTTATAAACGGAACCTGTAACGGAATGCCATAACGCTAGTGTGAACCCGCCCTAACATAGCCAAGGCGGATCCATCATGAACTTCATTGAAAGTCAACGGGGGACAGATCCGTTTTCTATTGTGTCAGGACATTGTGTGTCAGGACGGATCCGTCTTGCTCTGCACCACATCGCGGACAGAAAAACGCAGCTTGCGGACATTATCTGCTGTAATGCTTGGTGTTTTTGTTTTACTGTAATATCATACCTCCCAACTTTTTGGACGATCAAAAAGGGACACATTTGGTTTGTTGTGTGAAAGATCAATTTTCCCTGCATATTTTTTTCTTAGCGCAAAAATTAGCTAGATATATATAAAGTTCTAAAATCCAAATTCCATCAAATAATGAAATAAAATACTAAATGGGTTCTAATATAGAGATAGGAACCAGACAAACACTTTATGGATCAATATTGTAGATGTAACAATGCAAAACTGTACCTCAGATCAAAAAGAGGGACATTTATGGAGCAAAGAGGGTTAAAAAATAGGGACTGTCCCTGCAAAAAAAAAAAGGGACACTTGGGAGGTGTGTAATATGCATCCATTTCAAAGAGCCTAAGATATGTAAAGGTTATGTTCAGAAGTAATGTGCCTGGTTCTCCAGAGGTGGCAGCAAACATGGCAGTGCTAATGTTAGAGAGAACGGGCATACTGATGCGGACAGCACACGGTGTGCTGTCCGCGTTTTTTGCGGACCCATTGAAATAAATGGGTCTGCATCCCCGCATCCTATCTGCAAAAAAAAGGAACGAATACGGAAACAAACAATGTTCGTGTGCATGTAGCCTAAGGCCTCATGCACACGACCGTATTTTGTTTCCGTGTCCGATCCGTTTTTTTTTGCAGGATGCGGACCCATTCATTTCAATGCGTCCGCAAAAAACACGACAGCACACCGTGTGCTGTCCGCATCAGTATGTCCGTTCCATTGCTCTGCAAATAAAATAGTGCATGTCCTATTTTTTTCTAGTTTGCGGACAAGGATAGGCATTATTACAATGGATCCGCAAAAAAACTGATCCGCAAAAAAAAACGGATGCCATACGGAACGTCATCTATTTTTTTGCAAAACACATACAGTCGTGTGCATGTAGCCTAAAGCTGCTGTTAAACTTCACACAGGGTCTGGACTGAGTTTATTACTTTTCTTTTGCACGTAACGGTGCTGGCGTCACTAAAACATAAACCCATTCCACTCAGGGCACCTTAAACACCATTTGGCGGGATTTCCTGGACAAACAGAGAGTGCCCCGAAGGAACTGGTGTTGTCCTTCCCATCACTGCATGCCAGCCCAGGGAGGCTCTGCTAACCGTGAGTAAAAGCTACTACTAACCCCATTGGCCCACCGTGCCTCACGTGTTGCCCCTGCGGAACCGGTCACTGCACCCACACAGTAGTTATGCTCCCACACAACACAGTACTTATGCCCCTTTAGTGCTCCCACACAGTAGTTATGCTCCCACACAACACAGTACTTATGCCCCTTTAGTGCTCCCACACAGTAGTTATGCCCCCTTACTTCCTCCACACAGTAGTTCTGCCCCCTTAGTGCTCCCACACAGTAGTTATGCACCCTTACTTCCTCCACACAGCAGTTCTGCCCCCTTAGTGCACCCACACAGTAGTTATGCCCCCTTACTGCCTCCACACAGAGTAGTTCTGCCCCTTAGTGCTCCCTCACAGTAGTTATGCCCCCTTAGGTCCTCACAGAGTAGAATATACCCTTAGTGCCTCCTCACAGTAAGAATACCCTGTTAGTGCCCCTAAAGAATAGTTTTGTCCCTTTAGTGCCCCCTCACAGTAGTTATGCCACCTTAGTTCCTCCACAGCAGTTGTCATGCCCTCTTGGTTTTAATAAAATAAAAAAGTAATACTCACCTAGCCCAATTACGCCAGGGAAATAGGGAATATCATGGTCTCCCCAACAGAAGGTGCCATGCAGTGATGTCATCGTCCCTGTTGAGCTGAGCAAGGAGGCGTCCAGGTTAAGGGAAGATCCTCGTCCTATGCTCTCTCCTGAACAGCCCAGCAGGTGAGATGACGTCACTGCATTGTGCCTGCTGCTGCAGAGAACCCTGGATGGTGAATGGTGGAGCCGGGAGCTGGCGGCTCCCTGCTTCACCATTGTATTCAACTGTATCTGTGTCCTCAGCCGTCCAGGGACCACGGGACAGCCACCAAAATCCAGGACTGTCCTACTGGATCTGACATGTTTGGATATACCAAATTGTTAATTCCAAAGAATTACAGCAAGTGCTGCAGCGGCCATCATTATCAGACCCGCCAGTATATACATTGTCAAGATTTAGTAACTGTTGCACCTTTTAATTTAGAAAACAGCTAATTGCAACCCCTGTCTCAGTATGTCTGCCACCCTCATGTCCACCTTACACATGGACTACACATCAAATTCAATGGGTTACTTTGCAATGCTTTATTTCTCCTATGGTGGCTCTGCATGGGAACATAACCCTTGCTGCCAGGTTCTTCACCGATGACAGTTGATCAGTAGGGATTTAGGAGCAGGATTTTGATATCGATGGCCTATGCTCAGTATAATCCTTCAAGTATTCCACCGATCCGGCACAGGTAGTATCTGCCAGAACCACACAGCTTGGTTCATTCACGGTCACGTCAATGGGAGCAGCACTCCAGATCTGTCCACTAGTTCTTGCACTGTAGCTACAAAGAAACAGCTGACCGTTGGGGTGTGGGGTGTCGGACCACCACCAATGAGATATTGATGGCCTATGGATATGGGAATAAGCTGTTGCCATACAAGAAAAAAATGTATGTTGCCCCACAAGTTTTCTATTGGATTAAGATCCGGGGATTGGGCTGGCCGCTCCATAACATCAATCTTGTTGGTCTGGAACCAAGATGCTCCACGTTTACTGGTGTGTTTGGGGTCGTTGTCTTGTTGGAACACACATTTCAAGGGCATTTATTTGCTCTTCAGCATAAGGCAGCATGACCTCTTCACGTATTCTGATGTATTCACACTGATCCATGATCCCTGGTATGCGATAAATAGGCCCAACACCACAGTATGAGAACATCCCTATATCATGATGCTGGTCCACCATGCTTCCCTGTCTTCACAGTGTACTGTGGCTGGAATTCAGTGTTTGGGGGTCGTCTGACAAACTGTCTCCGGCCACTAGACCCAAAAAGAACAATATTACTTTCATCAGTCCACAAAATGTCTCTTTAGGCCGTCAATGTGCTCTTTGGCAGATTGTAACCTCTTCAGCACATGTCTTTTTTCTTAACAGTGAGACTTTGCGGGGGCTTCCTGCAGATAGCTTGGCTTCACATAGGCGTCTTCTAATTGTAACAGTACTCACAGATAACTTTAGACCTTTCATCTTCCTGGAGCTGATTGTTGGCTGAGTCCTTGCCATTTTGGCTATTCTTCTATCCATTCGAATGGTAGTTTTTAGCTTTTTTCCACATCTTTCAGGTTTTGGTTGCCATTTTAAAGCATTTGCAATCATTTTAGCTGAGCAGCCTATCATTTTCTGCACTTCATTATATGTTTTCCCCTCTCCAATCAACTTTTTAATCAAGGTACGCTGTTCTTCTGAACAATGTCTGGAACGACCCATTTTACTCAGAATTTCAGAGAGAAATGCACTGTAACCAGCATGTGCTACATTTGCTGCCTTCCTTCCTTAAATAAGGGCAATAATTGCCACCGGTTTTTCAAAGAATGAATGACCTCACTTATTGAACTCCACACTGCTATTATTATGAACATGCCCCTTTCAATAAGTGATTGAATTACAGAGAATCAGCGGCATGCATGTCATGACTATTGGGTCTGTTGGATTTCTATTACTCTACTACACCTGCTAGTAAATTATTTGCTATGTAGAAATATCATTTCTACCAAAAACAGTGATTGATCAGGTTAGTGATGTCTGGCGGCTATTATTTTGAACACAGCTGTACATGTACCTGTCTGTAGTGGAGTAGTCACAGGAAGTTGCAGCACTATAGACAGGTCTCCATGTTACACAATCTAAAAACATGCAAGCCAAGATGAAAGGTATGGGATAAAGATGTATATGTAGAAGTTATAGGCTCTCTGTGCAGTGAGAAGCCTTCCGTACCAAATGGAGACGGGCTTTAAGACGTCCAGATAACAATTAACATTCCGGTTAAATACGCGTGAGTCGTTGCAGTTCTACAAGGCTTGGTTCCTATTATTTGGGGACCTCTATTCTTCACACAGGACTAAACGCAGAGCCACATCCAGGGAGGCTGACACTACTGTCTTACAGTTAATTATACGGTAAATCCTTCCACATTCTTTCCCCCGGACGGTGCAATATTAACCGCGACCTTTTCATCTGTCATTTTTCAATGGAAATTACATTATTTAAGACCCACTCTCAAGGAGACGAGTCTCTTCTCGGAGAATTTGGTGGTAAAATACAGTCAGCGCTGAGGATTATTAGGATCATATTATTTGTATCAGAATTGTCCATTATTAAACCCTGCGGCGGATGGTAAAGACACATTTAATGGATAAGTGGGCAGATCACACAGAAACAATGTTACCATTATGTTCTCTATGTTCTAGATCATGTGAAGTGCTATGTTCCTGAGTTTTGATTGGACTATGTGAAAAAAAAAAGCAGAGGCCACAGAGACACCGTTTGGGCATTCATCTGATGAATGGAGCCCACGTGTACGTTAGACATATATGGCGGTAGCTTTCCTGATGTAAAGGGCACATATTGGGGTTCTGACATGATGATAATGGAGCCCTATGTCTCCCCATTAATCCTTCCAGTCCCAGGCGATTTTTCCATTTTCATTTTTATTCTCCCGGTTTTACCGAAGCCATAACTTTTTTATTTCTCCATTTACATTTTTTTTTGCAGGACAAGTTTTACTTTCTAATGGCACCATTTCATACTGCATAGAATATAGTGGGAGGCTGGAAAGAAAAATTTCAAATGGGGTGGAATTGAAAAGAAAAACACAGTTCTGGCACAGTTTAGAGCGGTTGTCTCATCTGAGACATTGGAGGCTCTGTTCTCGATTTAGAAGCAGGTCCAACCAAAGTGGTGGCCACCACCAAGCGCTCTCCCCATAGAAGTGAATGGGAGCACACCGCCCATGACCGGCCAGCGCTTCTCTTCACTTCCATGGGCCAGATGGAAATAACCGAGCCAGCGCTTGGCTATTTTCGGGGGCCCCATAGAAATGAATGGCGGGCGCATTTCTTTTGTGGCTCCATTAAGAAGATAGGTGCAGGTCCCAGCGTCGAGACCCGCACCTATCAGACAATGGGGGCATACCCTAGCGATATGCCCCCCCCCCCCCATTGTTTCAGATGAGAAAACCCCTTTTATTTTTACAGTGTTCCCTATGTGGTAAAATTGACCTGCTCTCTTCATTCTCTGGGTCAGTACAATTACAGATAACACATTCATATGTTTTTTTTGTGTTTTAATACTGAAAAAAAATATAAAAACTTTGGAGAAAATTAATCTTTTCTTTTCATTACCATATTTTGACCCCAATAGCTTTTTTTATATTTACATCTATGGAGCTTTGCGAGGGCTCACTTTTTGCGGGGGCGATCTGTAGTTTTCGCTAATACCATTATGGAGTTTATGTGACTTTTTTATCACTTTTTATTCAATTTTTTGGGGACACAAAGCAAAGAAAAAACGGCCAATCAGCCTGTACAGACTTTTTTCCATTATGGCATTCACCATACAGAATAAATACATTTAGATTTTAATTAGTTTGGGCATTTTCAGACATGGCAATACTTATGATGATTGTTTTTTATATTTTTATTTTTATTTTAATAATGGCAGTATGAAGACTGATTTGAAATGTTATACTTTTAATTTGAATCTTTTGTCTATAATGTGCAATCATTAGATTGACTCTTGGATTTTTATCCATTGCAGAATACAGGTTAAGTAGATTCCAATGCAGTGCTGCCACCTGCAGGCCAGCACTGGAATATGCCAGTAATAGGCCTGGAAGCCTTGTACAGGCTCAGGACTATTACTACTACAGAGCGCCTTCACTGATCTCAGCGAGGCGGAGTAGTTCTGGGCCAGAAAGCGCTCTCAGATGCCGTGGTCAAATGTGAAGGGTTAAATGTGCGGGATCTGCATTATCCTTGATAGCACACATTAACCCCGTCCCTCTGCTGTTGGGTGCTCTTTTAAATACCAGATTTCCACCGTACATATACCACAGATGTCCAGATGCCTGTGGACAAGCATTGCTCTGTTTTTGAAGGAACTTGCGGACAGCCCCTTTAAGTGGAACCGCTAAGTTGGGCTCAGGGAGCCCCGACATGAAGGCCCGTTCATCAAGGACCGAGAGGATCCCTATAATACTGATATCTTGAGCGGTATCTGACAACCCAAGGATAGATATCTCAATTACTACAAAGCACTCATGTCACCATTTCAGTCGCAACCCCGGATTGCATGTTACGTGACTTTTGGTGGTTTCAGCACATCATCGGTCAGATGTCACCGCACAGCACAATGCCGGGCGCACACAGCTGTCATTTCCCTCATATTTCAGCTGCGGAGGTCACAAGGGGTCAGCACCCCGGGGTCAGGCTGTTTGCCAGTCATGCTTGCACCATATGGACGGCTCTGCTCTGGAGGCATCTTCCTTTCTTCATGGCTGGCGGTCTCCGCTCTTCTCATGCTGAGCAGGAAAGGTGGGAGCCCGCCATACGAGGAACAGCTGATGTGTTTTCATAACTCATTTTTTAATTAAGCTTTCAATTAAAAGTGGATGACGTGGGAGGAAGTTACTAAAATTAGAAGAGACTGAACCCCCAATGTTTAATGATCTTCACTAGTATCCTGCGACGGAGAAAGTGTGAGAGGATCAGAGGACGTGAGAGAGGGAAAGAGACAGACGAGAGAGGGGGCAAGAGAGAGGGAAGAATGAAAGACAGAGGGAGTGAGAGAGAGGTGGAGGGAGACAGATGAGGGAGAGAGAGGGAGCAATGAGAGACAGAGGGAGTGAGAGAGAGAGGGATAGAAACAGAGAGATGAGAGAGAGGTGGATAGAGACAGATGAGGGAAAGGGATAGAGGAAGACAGATGAGAGAGGGAGCAATGAGAGACAGAGGGAGGGAGAGAGAGATGGGATAGAGACAGAGAGACAGATGAGAAAGAGGGACAGAGGAAGACAGATGAGAGAGAGTGAGAAGGGTAGAGACAGATGAGAAAGGGGGCAAGAGATAGGGAAGAATGAAAGACAGAGAGAGTGAGAGAGAGAGATAGATAGAGACAGATGAGGGAGAGAGCAATGAGTGACAGAGGGAGTGAGAGAGAGAGAGGGGATATAGACAGAGAGATGAGAGGGAGGGATAGAGACATATGAGAGAGAAGGCAAGGGAGAGGGAGGAATGAGAGACAGAGGGAGGGAGAAAAAGAGAAGGGGAAAGGGATAAACACAGATAAGAGAGGGGGGTAAAGGATAGAGACAAATGAGGGCAAAGGCAAGGAACAGTGGAGAATGATAGAGGGAGTGAGAGAGGGAAAGGGATACAGACAGATGAGAGAGAAGGGAGAGAGAGGAATGAGAGAAAGGGATAGAGATAGAAGAGCGAGAGGGTGGAATGATAGACATAGGGAGTGAGAGAGACTGGGAAGGGATAGGGACAGATTAGATAGAAGGAAAGGGATAGAGACAGATTAGAGAGAAGGCAAGGGACAGAGAGGAATGATAGAAGGAGTGAGAGGGGGGGGGGTAGATGAGAGAAAGAGAAGGGAGGAAAGAAGATAGGGGGAGTGAGACAGAGGAAAGGGGATAGACACAGATGAATGTTACATAAAGGAATAAATAGAGTGAAAATAGGGATAGATATGGATGAGAGACAGAGGGAGAGAGGGAAAGTGATAGAGAAAGATCAGAGAGAAGGAAGGGAACAGAAAGGATGAGAGCAAGAGAGAGAGATGAGAAAGAGACAAGAATAGGGATGAGAAAGGGAGATGGGAATGAGGGAAAGAGACAGATGAAAGGGACAGAAAGGATAGAGAGGGATGAGAGAGAGGAATAGGGAATGAAAGAGCGAAGGATATAGAGGGATGAGAAACAGAAGAAGAGGGGATACATAGGAAGAGAGAGGAGGGGGCTGTGAGACACAGGACGGATAAGTGACAGAGAGGGAGGATGAGAGACAAAGGAAAAGAGAGGAGGAGGTGAGAGACACAGAGGCAGAGAGGGACACAGAAGATTAGACAGGAGGCGATTTAAGACACCTAGGATTAGACAGAGGGGGCACAAGAGACACTGAGGATGAGAAAGAGGGATGAGCGGAAGGGAGAATGGGGGGAGACAGAAGAGAGAGAAGAGGATGGCAAACACACAGTTAAATAGGACCTGACAAGGCGTCAGTAAAAACGTGCATCCTCCTTGTAATAACACCTCTGGGGTCTTCTGGTGTTTCCTGGGTTTCCTGTACGATACCCAGTGCAGATAGTGCCCGTCCCCTCTCCTGACATGTCGCATCTAGTAACTTCTTGCATCCCCCAGTTAATAACAGTTCTGGAGCATCTGTTCTTGGGACTCTTATGAAATAATTTCTAGCAGTTTGTAAGGAAGGTCCAGCTTGGTGTTACCAGTTGGGGTCAGGCCCGGCACTATAATAAGGCAGACCAAACGGCTGCCTTAGGGCGCAGAGACAAAGGAGGTGGAAAAATGAAACTTATTTTTTAAATAAATCCCCTCTGTGAGCAGTTACGCCGTCCCACCACCCCCGGACCCGCCTCCCGGGATCACGCGACGCACGACGGAAGACGGGATTGTGGGAGGCTGCGAGCGAGAGCAAGATGGCGGGAGCAGAGCATTCTCACTCTCAGAGCGAGGTAAGTATTTTTTTTTTTAAATGTGCACACCGCTGCCTTGCTTCATAACTCACACAGGGGGGCACCGCACCTGGCATGGCACTATATGGCAGTCACCAGCAAATCCTTCACAAAAATATATGGCACTGGCAATAAGTAAACTAAGCAAAAAAATGTATAAATACAGAGGGGACAAAAAATGTAATATATACAGAGGGGCAAAATGGATATATACAGAGCCCATGTATATATATCCATTTGCCCCCTCTGTATATATTCCATTTAGCCCCCTGTATATATATCCATATGATGCTGGTGTTAGGGATAGTTCTGGGGGGGCAAAATGCAGCTTTGTTTGTGTTGGCAAAAATCCTTGCACCGGCCCTGGTTGGGGTTGTGCACATTCTGGCGCTAGCTCTGATTGGATACTGTCAGTCTGTGCAGGGACACATGCCCAACTGGTAACACCCAGCTTCTAGCAGGAATAATAGAGGAACGGAACAACCAAACCAACATATCCTAAAAGGTGATGGGTACTATCTGTGCTGCCTATCGTACTGTACACAAGACATATGGAAGGAACATCTGAGTGCTGCCCCCTAAACGAGACATCAGAAGACCCCTGATCACCGTCTCTCCAACCATCTTCTATATTAAACTTTCTATGTCTTCGCAGCTGCAATCGCTCACTGTGACGCCCCCCTCATACATGACTTCACAGCTGCAATCGCTCACTGTGACGCCCCCCTCATACATGACTTCACAGCTGCAATCGCTCACTGTGACGCCCCCCTCATACATGACTTCACAGCTGCAATCGCTCACTGTGACGCCCCTCGTAAACCCCGGGCCCGTCCTGTGCCACCAGCACCGCCTTTTCCAGCTCCATCCCGCCGACCCAGCCACATTGTAATTGGTATTAATATTCATTTGCATAATTTCTATAAATCACTTTGGTAATTAAACACACGTGTAACATGACAGTCATATTATTCACCCTGACAGGGCTAATCACAGACGCGCCATTTATCCAGAGGCGACTCTGCCCCCTGCAACGCTGTATGTTAAATAGGTGCAATTAAGCTGGATGGCATTTCACGACGGCTCAACCTGGAGCCACAAAATATTTATGGGGAACACGTCGGGAGGGGTAAGAAAATACGGCAGAATGAGGATCGCCCTACAGAAGGCATGAAATATGAGCGGGTAACTCCAGCCCTCCCCCGCTGCCACCCATTAGTGGCACATATTATAACCTAGTTCTGTATGTGGGACCCTTATTATAGATATGTGCAGAGCTCATAGTCTGGCATCAAGCCTAAGTGGAATCCAATAGATTGAATTAAGGGAGGCAGGAATGGATGATTTGGGCATTCTGATCATGAACCAGGAAGCCCTGGATGAATATAGGTACAAGGAAAATGCTGCAGGGCATGATATTACTGGAAATGTTGGAAGTGCGTCATGTAAAGTAACACATGTGTGTATACAGTTACAAGAAAAAGTATGTGAACCCTTTGGAATGATATGGATTTCTGCACAAATTGGTCATAAAATGTGATCTGATCTTCATCTAAGTCCCAACAATAGACAATCACAGTCTGCTTAAACTAATAGCACACAAAGAGTTAAATGTTCCCATGTTTTTATTGAACACACCATGTAAACATTCACAGTGCAGGTGGGAAAAGTATGTGAACCCTTGGATTTAATAACTGGTTGAACCTCCTTTGGAAGCAATAACTTCAACCAAACGTTTCCTGTATTTGCAGATCAGACGTGCACAACGGTCAGGAGTAATTCTTGACCATTCCTCTTTACAGAACTGTTTCAGTTCAGCAATATTCCTGGGATGTCTGGTGTGAATCGCTTTCTTGAGGTCATGCCACAGCATCTCAGTCGGGTTGAGGTCAGGACTCTGACTGGGCCACTCCAGAAGGCGTATTTTCTTCTGTTTAGGCCATTCTGTTGTTGATTTACTTCTATGCTTTGGGTCGTTGTCCTGTTGCAACACCCATCTTCTGTTGAGCTTCAGCTGGTGGACAGATGGCCTTAAGTTCTCCTGCAAAATGTCTTGATAAACTTGGGAATTCATTTTTCCTTCGATGATAGCAATCCGTCCAGGCCCTGACGCAGCAAAGCAGCCCCAAACCATGATGCCCCCACCACCATACTTCACAGTTGGGATGAGGTTTTGATGTTGGTGTGCTGTGCCTCTTTTTCTCCACACATAGTGTTGTGTGTTTCTTCCAAACAACTCAACTTTGGTTTCATCTGTCCACAGAATATTTTGCCAGTACTGCTGTGGAACATCCAGGTGCTCTTGTGCAAACTGTAAACGTGCAGCAATGTATTTTTGGACAGCAGTGGCTTCCTCTGTGGTGTCCTCCCATGAAATCCATTCTTGTTTAGTGTTTTACGTATCGTAGATTCGCTAACAGGGATGTTAGCATATGCCAGAGACTTTTGTAAGTCTTTAGCTGACACTCTAGGATTCTGCTTCACCTCATTGAGCAGTCTGCGCTGTGCTCTTGCAGTCATCTTTACAGGACGGCCACTTCTAGGGAGAGTAGCAGCAGTGCTGAAATTTCTCCATTTATAGACAATTTGTCTTACCCTGGACTGATGAACAGCAAGGCTTTTGGAGATACTTTTATAACCCTTTCCAGCTTTATGCAAGTCAACAATTCTTAATCGTAGGTCTTCTGAGAGCTGTTTTGTGTGAGGCATCATTCACATCAGGCAATGCTTCTTGTGAAAAGCAAACCCAGAACTGGTGTGTGTTTTTTATAGGGCAGGGCAGCTGTAACCAACACCTCCAATCTCATCTCATTGATTGGACTCCAGTTGGCTGACACCTCACTCCAATTAGCTCTTGGAGATATCATTAGTCTAGGGGTTCACATACTTTTTCCACCTACACTGTGAATGTTTACATGGTGTGTTCAATAAAAACATGGTAATAGTTAATTCTTTGTGTGTTATTAGTTTAAGCAGACTGTGATTGTCTATTGTTGTGACTTAGATGAAGAACAGATCACATTTTATGACCAATTTGTGCAGAAATCCATATCATTCCAAAGGGTTCACATACTTTTTCTTGCAACTGTATGTGATGCTGTATATGTGGCTTCTGGAGGTTGAGCTATACCGCACCGAACCTCCTGATGGAGGTAACTAAAAGGCACAAGTAAAGTCAATTAACTCTGCGTCCGCCATGTCGCCGGCTGCCACCAGGCAGGGAACTGCATCAAAGCCAGGAAAGAATTCATTAAAAGCTGGACTCCTGGAGAGACCCGAAAAAGACTGAAAGTGAAAATCCAGCTGAGGACTTTGAAGAGAGAGAATCACATGAGGCGCCGGCTGCTTCTGCACTTCCTGCCACCCCTGGTGACGGCTGTGGAAGACGGAGCCTTCAGTGGGCATGGCAGATTCGTACTATGAGGCTGGCACCATGCCCTAATCAAGATAAAAACTACTCAGGTATGTGGCTGCGTTTTCGCGCTGCAGGTCCTTACTGTGATGAATGAGAAAATCACAAATTGAACCAAAGTACTTATCGAAGGACCGCGCTGCTATTCACTGGTAAGCGAGCCTCCTTAGCTCAAGCACAGAACCATTCCTCCCTCCGGACATGGAAAAAGGACCATTAAGCTACACGAGTTGGCGTCTCTCCTCCACAGTAGTGTCCTGTTGGATATCAAGAGATCGCAACCATAGTGAAGCTCCGACGTCCTCCGTATATTAAAGTAATTTATTATACTTACAAATAAACACTTGTTTCAAAGCATATAAAATCACAAACAAAGGGCGGTACTCTGCACGTATTCTTATGAGTAGGTTATTGGGTTTTCTTGGGGCCCTCCAACCACCTCTAACTTCATCATAGTGACACCTTCCCCCTAAGAAACACACACAGCCACTGCTCGGATTAAATCGGCCACAGCAGCCGTTTTATTAATAAATAAAAATATATAACATAACTAATATTAACATTAACATTAAACCTGACGTCCAGCCTCACTCAAGTACAATAAATTATTTTAATATACGGAGGAAGTCGGAGCTTCACTATGGTTGCGATCCCTTGATATCCAACAGGACACTACTGTGAAGGAGAGACGCCAACTCGTGTAGCTTGATGGTCCTTTATCCATGTCCGGAGGGAGGAATGGTTCTGTGCTGGAGCTAAGGAGGCTCGGTTACCAGTAAATAGCAGCGCGGTCCTTCGATAAGTACTTTGGCACCATGCCCTCTCTGCTGACACTCTGCACTGAAGAGAGCGTTCAGCCTAAAATCTGATTTATTAAGCACGTCCTGGGAGCAGTCACTGTTACGTTGTGTTATACTGTACATGTACTGGAAAATAAGTGACTGGAGAAGCCGCCACAGTCCACGATAGATACAATGTAACCAAGTGTCACATGATAGAACCGATACACTGTAAAAGTGCAAAATATCAGGATGTAACTCAGGATAAGTAATGTATGTACACAGTGACTGCACCAGCAGAATAGTGAGTGCAGCTCTGAAGTATAATACAGGATGTAACTCAGGATCAGTACAGGATAAGTAATGTATGTACACAGTGACTGCACCAGCAGAATAGTGAGTGCAGCTCTGGAGTATAATACAGGATGTAACTACATGATTTTCCTAGTCTATGACGTAAAGTCATGGTTTTATTAAAGACACGGAGGCGAGTATTGCTATCTCTTCCTTTACTGTCCACCAATAGCAGCAAAGAAATTTACATGAAGAAAAATGTAACGATAGTAACCATCGTCCCACCCCAGACAGCCCCTATAACAGGCAGCTCCTCCTCTGGGTCTTCCTCTTTCTTCGGACACCTGACACCACCGCCGGTAAACAAACTGGAACCGTAAACTGGAAACTAGAACCTGAAAGCGAACATCTCATCTCCATCCGAACAGCACAATCGAAGCCAACCTCTGGAGAAAAAACAGAAGAACGTAGATCCCTTAAGTCAGCAGAACATCAGCCTGAAAAAGAAAATAAATAATACGGCCAATGTAAATACCAAGTAGAAAAACATACAAGCTCAGATAGCCGTTAATCGGTAATAAACCGTCAAACCATCCATTAAATTATAATAATATTACAAACCGGATTCCCAAAAAGTTGGGACACTAAACAAATTGTGGATAAAAACTGAATGCAATGATGTGGAGATGGCAAATATCAATATTTTATTTGTAATAGAACGTAGATGACAGATCAAACGTTTAATCCGAGTAAATGTATCATTTTAAAGGAAAAATACGTTGATTCAAATTTTCACGGTGTCAACAAATCCCAAAAAAGTTGGGACAAGTAGCAATAAGAGGCTGGAAAAAGTAAATTTGAGCATAACGAAGAGCTGGAAGACCAATTAACACTAATTAGGTCAATTGGCAACATGATTGGGTATAAAAAGAGCTTCTCAGAGTGGCAGTGTCTCTCAGACGCCAAGATGGGTAGAGGATCACCAATTCCCACAATGTTGCGCAGAAAGATAGTGGAGCAATATGAGAAAGGTGTTACCCAGCGAAAAATTGCAAAGACTTTGCATCTATCATCATCAACTGTGCATAACATCATCCGAAGATTCAGAGAATCTGGAACAATCTCTGTGCGTAAGGGTCAAGGCCGTAAAACCATACTGGATGCCCGTGATCTCCGGGCCCTTAAACGACACTGCACCACAAACAGGAATGCTACTGTAAAGGAAATCACAGAATGGGCTCAGGAATACTTCCAGAAACCATTGTCAGTGAACACAATCCACCGTGCCATCCGCCGTTGCCAGCTGAAACTCTACAGTGCAAAGAAGAAGCCATTTCTAAGCAAGATCCACAAGCTCAGGCGTTTTCACTGGGCCAGGGATCATTAAAATGGAGTGTGGCAAAATGGAAGACTGTTCTGTGGTCAGACGAGTCACGATTGAAAGTTCTTTTTGGAAATCTGGGACACCATGTCATCCGGACCAAAGAGGACAAGGACAACCCAAGTTGTTATCAACGCTCAGTTAAGAAGCCTGCATCTCTGATGGTATGGGGTTGCATGAGTGCGTGTGGCATGGGCAGCTTGCATGTCTGGAAAGGCAATCAATGCAGAAAAATATATTCAGGTTCTAGAACAACATCTGCTCCCATCCAGACGTCATCTCTTTCAGGGAAGACCCTGCATTTTTCAACAAGATAATGCCAGACCACATTCTGCATCAATCACAACATCATGGCTGCGTAGGAGAAGGATCCGGGTACTGAAATGGCCAGTCTGCAGTCCAGATCTTTCACCTATAGAGAACATTTGGCGCATCATAAAGCGGAAGGTGCAACAAAGAAGGCCCAAGACGATTGAACAGTTAGAGGCCTGTATTAGACAAGAATGGGAGAGCATTCCTATTTCTAAACTTGAGAAACTGGTCTCCTCGGTCCCCAGACGTCTGTTGAGTGTTGTAAGAAGAAGGGGAGATGCCACACAGTGGTGAAAATGGCCTTGTCCCAACTTTTTGGGGATTTGTTGACACCATGAAATTCTGATTCAACATATTTTTCCCTTAAAATTGTAAATTTTCTCAGTTTAAACTTTTGTTCTGTGATTTATGTTCTATTCTGAATAGAATATTAGAAGTTGGCACCTCCACATCATTGCAATCAGTTTTTATTCACAATTTGTATAGTGTCCCAACTTTTTGGGAATCCGGTTTGTAAATAGACAACAAGCATAACATAAACATCCTCCGAATAAATAAAATTGGCGGGATAAGAAAACCAGGGCGGGCAATACTCGCCTCCGTGTCTTTAATAAAACCATGACTTTACGTCATAGACTAGAAAAATCATGTAGTTTTACATCAAGACACGGAGGCTCCTATTGCAAGTTTAAAGCTGGGCAATTATGGAAGCAAATACATGAGGAGGAGGATGAAAATAATACTCTCTGAACGTCGTGACCCTAGACCAGTCAGCCAGACGTAAGATGTCCTCCAAACGCGCACCTGAAATTGCCAATGAGGTGGCAGCTGCACCTCTCGCCGAATGCGCCGTGAAAATGGAAGTATCCACTCCAGCCAGGGACATAACCCACTTCATCCAACGAGCCAAAGTCGGGCTGGAGACCGGACCAAAGGGATGGCGAATGGAAAGAACAAGTTGCGGGATCAAAGGAGAGCGATGGGCCCTCGTCCGGGATTCATATTCCTACAAACAGGCCACGGGACAAAGAGCCGGTGAAGACAGCAAACTGTTATATGAAACTTCCCTGATGTTAGTCTTGGTGCGCCTAGAAATATTGAAGGAGACGCCTTCCGGAGTAAATGATCTGGCGTCATGATCAAGGGCCCGCACGTCAGACACCCGTTTACAAGAAATCAGACAAAAAAGCACCAACAACTTAGCTGATAACTGTCTCGACGATAGGTCCGGATTGCTGGGCCAGGCAGCTAAAAAAGACAGGACCAAGGAAACTTTCCAAGTGGTAGAAAACCAAGGAAGCGATGGGCGAGCTAGGCAAGAGCCACGCAGCAAGCGACACACCAAAGGATGTTGTCCCGCAGGTATACCCTCAAAGCCCTGATGAGTGGACGAAATAGTAGACCGAAAAAGATTAATAGTCCTATAAGTTTTTCCGGCCTCAAACAAGGAGGTAAGAAATTGTAGGAGGTGACTTACAGGCGCCGAAATGGGATCCAGGTCCCGTTCCAAGCACCAGCTAGCCCAAGATCTTCAGGCTGCCCAATAAGATTTTCTGGTGCCGGGAGCCCATGCATTGTCAAGGAGGCGTCTAGTTGCATCCAAAACGCCCTCAACCTCTTCGGGAATCCTGAGATTCGGCATGCTAGCAGCTGTGGGGATCCCTTGAGCAGGAGCGGATGACGAAACCCCCGGGGGTCGCGAAGAAGATCCGCTTGGCTCGGAAAGAGAAGGGGAACATCTATGATGAGCTCTAGCAGAGCCGGGAACCAACTGAGTCCCCCAAAACGGGACCACCACGACCATGTCGGCACTCTGGCGACGAGCCTGTAGCAGCATCCTCAGGATCATTGCAAACGGAGGGAAAGCGTACAGAAGAGACACAGACCAAACCTGAAGAAAGGCATCCACTGCCTCCGCCTCTGGATCCGGGCGCCAGCTGAAAAAGCGAGGAAGCTGTGCGTTGAGTCTCGAAGCAAACAGGTCTATGGTAAAAGGACCCCAGACATCTAATATCGCTGAGAATATCTCCGGGGCCAGCCTCCAATCGCTGCTGTCCGTAAAGCAGCGGGAGCTCCAATCCGGGCAGATATTCCGCCTGAACCATGATATCCCTGGAAAGGCAATAGGATCAAAATTCCTTCGCGAGACAAGCTAAAGTCGCCGACTGGGTTCCTCCTAAACGGTTGACGTAACGTACGGCTGAAATGTTGTCCATACGTAACCTGATGCAGGCATGGGCCATCCCATTGGTAAAACTCCGAATAGCAAAGGACCCGGCCAGAAGTTCCAACGCATTGATGTGGAGGCGCGTTTCGTCTTCCGTTCAGCGGCCGCCCGTGGAGATACCGTTGAAGTGGGCCCCCCAGTCCTGTAGGCTCCATCCGATTCCACCGTAAACTCCTGTTGAAGGCCGAAAATCGCCTTGCCATTCCACACCTCCAGGTTGTTGATCCACCAGTGGAGCTCTTCCCGGGCCTCTGAATCCAGTGTCACTGCATCCGCAAACGCCGCACCTGAACAAAGGTGCGCGATCTTCAGACGTTGAAGGGCACGGTAATGCAGCGGAGCCGGAAATACCGATTGGATTGAGGAGGCAAGCAGGCCAATGATGCGGGCTAGGTGACGCAACGTCAACTGGGGAACAGACAGGGCGTGCCGTAGTTCCTTCCGTATGGAGCGCAACTTCAACATCGGGAGGCTGAGGGATTCGGTAATTGAGTCCACAGTGAACCCCAGGAACTCCATCCTCTGCAGCGGGATCAGGCAAGACTTCTCCAGGTTGAGGAGAAACCTGAGGCGTGAGAGGAGATCCAAAGTCCAGCCCAGATGAACTAGTAAGGTTGACCTGGATTGATGAATGATAAGGATGTCGTCCAGATATACAATCAGACGTACCCCTCGACTGCGAAGCCATGACATGGCCAGACGCATCAGTTTGGTGAAACACCAAGGTGCTGACGACAGGTCGAAGGGAAGGCAAGTGAAACGCCAAATCTCCCCTCTCCATAGAAAACTGAGCAGGTCTCTGGTCTGTGTGGAGATCGGGACCATCAGGTAAGCATCCTTGAGGTCCAATTTCACCATCTAGTCCCCCGGAAGAAGCAAATCCCTGAGGAGGTAAATCCTCTCCATCTTGAAGTGGCGATAGCACACCATGGTATTTAGAGCCCGCAGGTTTATAACCGGGCGCATCTGACCGCCCTTCTTCTGAACAAGAAAGATATTGCTGAGGACTCTCCTGGGGGAAGGAGAAGCCCTCTCTATCGCCCGCTTGTGGAAAAGGGACAAAAGCTCCAGATCTACCAGAGTGCAATCGGGCCTTGAAAGTGCAAAAGGAGGGGGGGGAGGCGGCTTGGGGAGTCCATGAGCTCTATACGGAAACCACTGACTGTGGTCAAGACCCAAGGGTCTGACGTGATGGCTAACCAGGCATGTAAAAAATGACGGAGTCTGCCCCCGATGCAATGGTCCGAAAAATCCCACATTGGGGGAAGACTTACCGAAAGGTCTCCTGGAATTGGGGTTCCCACGGAAGGATCTGGAACGCCACTGGCCGCCTCTGGCTGGAAAGAAAGGCGACGAGTTCCTCTGATCTTGGAAAGGGGGTCTCTTTTGAAAGGAGCCTCGGCCCGCGCTACGGGCCTGAAAAGTGGATCGGCCGGACAGGCTGCCACTGCCGGCCCTGGTGGAGACCCTCCCCTGAAACACAGCATAGAGGATTGGGCTTTATCTAAGGCCGTAAATTCCCCTACAAAGCGACTCAGATCTTTTATAAAAGAATCGCCAAACAAAAGCCCCTGCGCGTCTTTACCTGCCTCAGTAAGGGCAAGGTTAGCCAGCTTGGGATCGATCTTAAAGAGAATGGCCTTACGCCGTTCAATGGCCAAGGATGTATTGGCATTTCCTGCGATACATATCGCTCTCTGGGCCCAGCCGCGTAGCTCTTCAGGGTCTATCTGCGAGCCATCTGCTCTGGCCACCTCAGCCATTTTCAACAGTTTAGTTAAGGGGCCGAAAACATCAAGGAGCTTGTCCTGACAGCTCCGTAAGGCGGAGTTCAACCCTTTACAGGGGTTCCAGACAGTCTTAGATAGGAACTGCGTCATTTTTGGGTCGACCACAGGAGTGTCGCAGACCTTGTTAGGGACCAGGGGCCTGGGGCACTCCACTCACAGCTTGTTACGTGCCTCCTTACTGAGCGGGTGACGAACTCAGCGCTCAAGATACTTGCCCATATGGTCCGTAGGAAGCCACTCTGCCGACCTAGGGTGGTGGAGGGGGTCCGGGTCGAACATCAGTTCGCCCGAAGGATCTACCAGGCATCCTCCTCAGAGGGGTAACTATTGTCCACAAACGCCTCTACATCTGAACCCTTATCAGAGTCAGAGTCACTGCCTGATTGTGCTCTAGCACATTTCCACGTACGCGCCCTTTTCTGCCTGGTGCGGCAAGGCTCTCTTGCATGATCCCAGCAAGCTCTCATGGGTGGCAGTTCGCACACCAATCCTATTTTCCTGTGATACAGGAGGGTCTATGGCGTTGGATGGCGGATTCATTAAAGGGGCCATCTGCAGAACCTCTCTAGGAGGGTGGGCAGCCAGGGCCTGTGAAATGCTTTCAGAAAGGATAATGGACATAGAGCCCATTGCCACCATAATAGCATTGGAGTGCTAATGAACGAGGGTCTTCATTCTCAACCCTAACATCCTCAGGGGGAGGGGGGCAGGCCTGTGTGAGAGGCTGGTCAGGAGTAGACATTATGGTAGGAATAATCTTCCTAAAGTAACTGGCTATAGGGCCTAAGAGGGTCTAAGGCTAAGCAGGTACTTACAGGGTAAGCTGTATAAGGTATAGCGGGGGTTAATCACCCCAAAGACGAAATGAGCAGGAGCCAGGAGTGTCGGCGGCCGATCCGGTGCGAAGCTATGGGGGAATGAAGATGGCTGCCGAAATCCTGCGATAAGCGGTGAGAATCTAGACCAAAATGGCCACCGGGATCTCGCGAGATCTTGCGATCCCTCCACGAAACCCAGAGAGAAGCGTGGGCCGCACCCGGAACAACCTAAGAGAAGCATAAGGCGCAAGAAGGTACAGGAAGATGGAACAAAAGGCTGGAATGAGACCAAAGCAGAGGGGAAAGCGGCGGTCGCGGCCGAGAGAGAGGGTAACAAGGTACCAGTAAGAGGATGATATAAGAGGCGGGGAGAAGCCCCCCCTAAGCAGGTGAAACAAGAGGGGGAAACCTGAAAAGAATAAACCCCCGCCTAGACACGCTGGTGGGACACCATAGATATACAAATATATATATATAAACTGACAATCAGCAGTTATGCAATAAAAAGATATATATACAGTATATAAAATTTGTGTGGGACTAATACATATGAAAGACCGAAAATTGTATGTGCACAGTGACTGCACCATCAGAATAGTGAGTGCAGCTCTGGAGTATAATACAGGATGTAACTCAGGATCAGTACAGGATAAGTAATGTATGTACACAGTGACTCCACCAGCAGAATAGTGAGTGCAGCTCTGGAGTATAATACAGGATGTAACTCAGGATCAGTACAGGATAAGTAATGTAATGTATGTACACAGTGACTGCACCATCAGAATAATGAGTGCAGCTCTGGAGTATAATACAGGATGTAACTCAGGATCAGTACAGGATAAGTAATGTATGTACACAGTGACTGCACCAGCAGAATAGTGAGTGCAGCTCTGGAGTATAATACAGGATGTAACTCAGGATCAGTACAGGATAAGTAATGTAATGTATGTAAACAGTGACTGCACCATCAGAATAATGAGTGCAGCTCTGGAGTATAATACAGGATGTAACTCAGTATCAGTACTGGATAAGTAATGTAATGTATGTACACAGTGACTGCACCAGCAGAATACTGAGTGCAGCTCTGGAGTATAATACAGGATGTAACTCAGGATCAGTACAGGATAAATAATGTAATGTATGTACACAGTGACTGCACCAGCAGAATAGTGAGTGCAGCTCTGGAGTATAATACAGGATGTACTTTAGGATCAGTACAGGATAAGTAATGTAATATATGTACACAGTGACTGCACCAGCAGAATAGTGAGTGCAGCTCTGGAGTATAATACAGGATGTAACTCAGGATCAGTACAGGATAAGTAATGTAATATATGTACACAGTGACTGCACCAGCAGAATAGTGAGTGCAGCTCTGGAGTATAATACAGGATGTAACTCAGGATCAGTACAGGATAAGTAATGTAATGTATGTACATAGTGACTCCACCAGCAGAAAAGTGAGCGCAGCTCTGGAGTATAATACAGGATGTAACTCAGGATCAGTACAGGATAAGTAATGTAATGTATGTACACAGTGACTGCACCAGCAGAATAGTGAGTGCAGCCCTGGAGTATAATACAGGATGTAACTCAGGATCAGTACAGGATAAGTAATGTAATGTATGTACATACAGTAGTGACTCCACCAGTTCTCATACATCATCGTGTAACCTTAGGGTACAACCACATGGTGTGACCATTAACAATGCAGCCCAACTAAGAGCACACTACAGCGTGTACGGCTGCACAGTACTTGACCACAGCTCGGCCGTGTCACCCCTGTGTTGTTGTACTCTCGCACTCACATCCTTATCTCATCGCGGCCTCAGTTTAAGGGAATTTACGTTGGTGTCTATAAAGGTTGGCGCAGAGCTCTGTAAGCACTTGAGAAGCGCTTCTGGTTTATAAGAAGCCTCAGGTGTTCATTTACAATACTGGCAGAAGAGTAAGTCTGAGGACACGGCCTTGTCTGACAGCTGACATTAAACACCATCAAATCCACGCTTCTCCAGACCTGGAAAGTGTCTATGAGGAGCCGAAACCCACATCTGCCGCATTAAAGTCTCTCTGCAGCACAGTTACCAGATATCACTGACACATAGTAACAGAGGCCACGCTGTGACAATCTGTCAGCTAAGAAACAACATGCATTCATTTCAAGGGACCATTTGCTAAAAAAAAAGTAGCATATTTCATCCGACCAATAAAAGAAAAGTGTTTTTAATACAAAAAAAGTAAACCTTCAAATAATGATGTTCAGTTCTGCACTCAATACTTGGTCGGGAATCCTTTTGCAGAAATGACTGCTTCAATGCGGCGTGGCATGGAGGCAATCAGCCTGTGGCACTGCTGAGGTGTTATGGAGGCCCAGGAGGCTTCGATAGCGGCCTTAAGCTCATCCAGAGTGTTGGGTCTTGCGTCTCTCAACTTTCTCTTCCCAATATCCCACAGATTCTCTATGGGGTTCAGGTCAGGAGAGTTGGCAGGCCAATTAAGCCCAGTAATACCATGGTCAGTAAACCATTTACCAGTGGTGTTGGCACTGTGAGCAGGTGCCAGGTCGTGCTGAAAAATGACATCTTCATCTCCATAAAGCTTTTCAGCAGATGGAAGCATGAAGTGCTCCAAAATCTCCTGACAGCGGCTGCATGGACCCTGCCCTTGATAAAACACAGTGGACCAACACCAGCAGCTGACATGGCACCCCAGACCATCACTGACTGTGGGTACTTGACACTGGACTTCAGGCATTTTGGCATTTCCCTCTCCCCAGTCTTCCTCCAGACTCTGGCACCTTGATTTCCGAATGACATGCAACAGTCCAGTGCTGCTTCTCTGTAGCCCAGGTCAGGCGCTTCTGCCGCTGTTTCTGGGGAATGCGGCACCTGTAGCCCATTTCCTGCACACGCCTGTACACGGTGGCTCTGGATGTTTCTACTCCAGACTCAGTCCACTGCTTCCGCAGGTCCCCCAAGGTCTGGAATCGGTCCTTCTCCACAATCTTCCTCAGGGTCCGGTCACCTCTTCTCGTTGTGCAGCGTTTTCTGCCACACTTTTTCCTTCCCACAGACTTCCCACTGAGGTGCCTTGATACAGCACTCTGGGAACAGCCTATTCCTTCAGAAATGTCTTTCTGTGTCTTACCCTCTTGCTTGAGGGGGTCAATGATGGCCTTCTGGACAGCAGTCAGGTCGGCAGTCTTACCCATGATTGCGGTTTTGAGTAATGAACCAGGCTGGGAGTTTTTAAAAGCCTCAGGAATCTTTTGCAGGTGTTTAGAGTTAATTAGTTGATTCAGATGATTAGGTTAATAGCTCGTTTAGAGAACCTTTTCATGATATGCTATTTTTTTAGATAGGAATTTTGGGTTTTCATGAGCTGTATGCCAAAATCATCAATATTAAAACAATAAAAGGCTTGAACTACTTCAGTTGTGTGTAATGAATCTAAAATATATGAAAGTCTAATGTTTATCAGTACATTACAGAAAATAATGAACTTTATCACAATATGCTAATTTTTTTAGAAGGACCTGTATGTGTGATAGTGTGTGCTAAGCTGTGTATCTAAGCCTATCATGTGATACTGTCTGCTTAGCTGCTGTATCTACAGGGAGTGCAGAATTATTAGGCAAATGAGTATTTTGACCACATCATCCTCTTTATGCATGTTGTCTTACTCCAAGCTGTATAGGCTCGAAAGCCTACTACCAATTAAGCTTATTAGGTGATGTGCATCTCTGTAATGAGAAGGGGTGTGGTCTAATGACATCAACACCCTATATCAGGTGTGCATAATTATTAGGCAACTTCCTTTCCTTTGGCAAAATGGGTCAAAAGAAGGACTTGACAGGCTCAGAAAAGTCAAAAATAGTGAGATATCTTGCAGTGGGATGCAGCACTCTTAAAATTGCAAAGCTTCTGAAGCGTGATCATCGAACAATCAAGCGTTTCATTCAAAATAGTCAACAGGGTCGCAAGAAGCGTGTGGAAAAACCAAGGCGCAAAATAACTGCCCATGAACTGAGAAAAGTCAAGCGTGCAGCTGCCAAGATGCCACTTGCCACCAGTTTGGCCATATTTCAGAGCTGCAACATCACTGGAGTGCCCAAAAGCACAAGGTGTGCAATACTCAGAGACATGGCCAAGGTAAGAAAGGCTGAAAGACGACCACCACTGAACAAGACACACAAGCTGAAACGTCAAGACTGGGCCAAGAAATATCTCAAGACTAATTTTTCTAAGGTTTTATGGACTGATGAAATGAGAGTGAGTCTTGATGGGCCAGATGGATGGGCCCATGGCTGGATTGGTAAAGGGCAGAGAGCTCCAGTCCGACTCAGACGCCAGCAAGGTGGAGGTGGAGTACTGGTTTGGGCTGGTATCATCAAAGATGAGCTTGTGGGGCCTTTTCGGGTTGAGGATGGAGTCAAGCTCAACTCCCAGTCCTACTGCCAGTTTCTGGAAGACACCTTCTTCAAGCAGTGGTACAGGAAGAAGTCTGCATCCTTCAAGAAAAACATGATTTTCATGCAGGACAATGCTCCATCACACGCGTCCAAGTACTCCACAGCGTGGCTGGCAAGAAAGGGTATAAAAGAAGAAAATCTAATGACATGGCCTCCTTGTTCACCTGATCTGAACCCCATTGAGAACCTGTGGTCCATCATCAAATGTGAGATTTACAAGGAGGGAAAACAGTACACCTCTCTGAACAGTGTCTGGGAGGCTGTGGTTGCTGCTGCACGCAATGTTGATGGTGAACAGATCAAAACACTGACAGAATCCATGGATGGCAGGCTTTTGAGTGTCCTTGCAAAGAAAGGTGGCTATATTGGTCACTGATTTGTTTTTGTTTTGTTTTTGAATGTCAGAAATGTATATTTGCGAATGTTGAGATGTTATATTGGTTTCACTGGTAAAAATAAATAATTGAAATGGGTATATATTTGTTTTTTGTTAAGTTGCCTAATAATTATGCACAGTAATAGTCACCTGCACACACAGATATCCCCCTAAAATAGCCAAAAATATTCAGCTTTGATATTAATACGTTTTTTGGGTTCATTGAGAACATGGTTGTTGTTCAATAATAAAATTAATCCTCAAAAATACAACTTGCCTAATAATTCTGCACTCCCTGTAATCCTATCATGTGTGATACTGCCTGCTGAGCTTCTGTATCTAATCCTATCATGTGTGATACTGTCTGCTGAGCCATTGTATCTAATCCTATCATGTGGCATACTGTCTTATACATGTATCTAAGCTTATCATCTGTGACACTGTCTGCTGAGCTGCATATCTAATCCCATCATGTGACACTGTCTGCTGAGCTGTGTATCTAATCCCATCATGTGTGATACTGTCTGCTGAGCCATTGTATCTAATCCTATCATGTAGGACACTGTCTGATAGATGTATCCAAGCCTACCATGTGTAATATTGCCTGCTCAGCTGCTGTATCTAATCCTATGTGTGATCAGAGATGCACCTAGCCTTTCTATTGCCTGAGGTGAAAATTGGAAAAGCTAGAGCACACATGGTAGTAATGGTGCTCCTACAGTGCCCCCAACATATCCCCACTGTGACCGAGAAGTAATAATGCTCCCATAGTGCCCATACTAGTAATCATGTTCCCCATAGACCCCCAGTAGTAATAAAGCCCACCATAATGCCCCCCAGTAGTAATAATTCTCCTTATAATGTGACAGTGCAAAAAAAATACCCCCTTTTAATGCCCACAGTTGGGCTAATGTTCCCATAGTGCCCCCCATAATGTGCCAGTATAAAATATCCCTGTATAGTGCCCCTTGTAAATGCACCATAGGGCTCCCCCCCTTCCTCCTAGTGCCCCCATAATGTACCAGTATAAAATGCCCCTATATATCGCCCCAGTAGATGCCCTCAGTGTCCCCCATAATTTGCAAGTATAAAATACCCCTTCTTAGTGCCCCCCGTAGATGACCCCATAGTACTCCTCTCCTCCTTCCCATAGTACTCCTATCCTTCCTTCCCCATAGTACCCACCATGTGTCCCAGTATAAAATGCCCCTATACAGACCCCCCCCATATAAAATACCCCTTCTTTGTGGCCTCAGTAGATGCCCCAATAGTGCACCCCAATAATGTATCAGTAAGAAGTGCCCCCATAAATGTCCCCAAAGTGCCCCCAATAATGTGCCAGTAAGTGCCCCCACAGTGCCCCCCAATAATGTGCCAGTAAGTAATGCCCCCATAGATGTCCCCAATCATGTGCCAGTAAGAAGTGCCCCCCATAAATGGTCCTCAATCATGTGCCAGTAAGAAGTGACCCCCCCATAGATGCTCCCCCAATCATGTGCCAGTAACAAGTGCCCCCATAGCGCTCCTCTCCTGTATTGTACCATATAAAAAAAATAAACTCCCATACTTACCTCCATCAGGGTGGCAGCGATGCGATGCAGGCCTCTTCCGGCCTGTGTCCCACGCTGTACGTTTCAGGCCTAGTGGCTGCAGCCTATCAGAGAAATGGGGCAAGGGAGACGCCTCTCCCCTGCCCCGCAGCATCAATCTGTATCGCTGTCCTGTTCTGTAGTGTCCCACTTATGTATGTATGGGCCACTCCAAATTGCTATATGCCCTTTTAGGTCATCTTGCACTAATCATTGTATTTTCCTTTGTCAATGCTGCTAAATTCCTATTACAGGCTGGTGAATGTGTTACATACATCCAACACTAGAGGTCTCTGTAACACCATTTATATAGTTCAGCCACAGGAAGTTAGAGAGGAGATTAGGAGTGAGGAGTTAGGAGATGAGAGGAGACAGAGTTTGCTCTGTTCTCCTGGGCCTTGCCCAGGAGGTAAGCTACTTGAACTTTAGTAATCCTACATTGTAAAATCAAGGCCAGGCACTACTTGGACTATAGTTCAGACAGCCTTTTCAAAGAATGGAGCAGAGAGTTTGCCTGCCATGAGGGAGACCGCCCTTGGGTTGTATACTATTAGTTCCAGAGGATCCATATTAATTGCAAAACTACATAGCCAGAGCGAGAGCAGACACCAAGAAAGGTACCATCATTACTCCTACTTAAGTTCATCTGGAACCTACAAACATCACCTTAAAGAGCCTGCTAATTGGGATTTGCAGCTTTACCGTTTCACCACCTGTATATATGACAAAGTGCTGCTATACTTATTGCAAGACTACAATTTACAAGTAAAGTTCCTGTTTGGTTCAACTACTACCTCTCTCATCATTCTACTCCATCTCCTAATTGCACCTTACGGTACTGACATCACGAACACAGGGGCCCAGCCACCAAAGCACCCTAAGCGTACCCATTACCATCAAGGGCACCTCAACTTCCATCTGGCTGGTGTTCCCTGCAACAGAGAGTGCCCTGGAGGATTTAGTGCTGTCTTCCCCTCCACTGCACGCCGGCCCAGGGAGCTACAGAAAAGTGAGTACAACTACTGCACCCACTCAGCAACACCACCACCAACACTCACTCACTACACCCCTGTGGCTCAGTCGCCGCACATCCACAATGGAAGCGCTCATCTCCCTGTGTCCTGCCGCCCCCCACTTTTCACCAGGGCTGTGCCACCTGTGGCGATCACCTCACCTCGCCTAATTGGCGGTGCAGCCCTGTGTGTGATACTATCTGCTGAGCTGCGTAACTAAACCTATCATGTGTGATACTGTCTGCTTAGCCATTGTATCTACTCCTATCATGTAGGACACGGTCTGATAGGTGTATCTAAGCCTATCATGTGTGATACCATCTGCTGAGCTGCGTATCTAATCCTATCATGTGAGATACTGTCTGATGAGATATATCTAAGCCTATAATATGGGATACTGTCTGCTGAGCTGTGTATCTAAGCTTGTTATGCATGATACTGTCTGCTGAGCTGCTGTATCTTAACCTAGCATGTGCAATGCAGCATCAGAGAACCGCAGGGCACTACATCCCCCATCATGCGCTGCATCTCCTGACTATATTCACCACTTCCCCATTATCTGTGGACTGGATGCGAATAACAACCTCCATGGTGCCTGGTGGGGACATTTGGACGGCGTCGCCTGAGCCATATTTAGATTGCCTTGGATAAGTGCAGCAATGCTGCTAAATTCCTATTACAGGCTGGTGAATGTGTTACATACATCCAACACTAGAGGTCTCTGTAACACCATTTATATAGTTCAGCCACAGGAAGTTAGAGAGGAGATTAGGAGTGAGGAGTTAGGAGAGGAGAGGAGACAGACTTTGCTCTGTTCTCCTGGGCCTTGCCCAGGAAGGAAGCTACTTGAACTTTAGTAATCCTACATTGTAAAATCAAGGCCAGGCACTACTTGGACTATAGTTCAGACAGCCTTTTCAAAGAATGGAGCAGAGAGTTTGCCTGCCATGAGGGAGACTGCCCTTGGGTTGTATACTATTAGTTCCAGAGGATCCATATTAATTGCAAAACTACATAGCCAGAGTGAGAGCAGACACCAAGAAAGGTACCATCATTACTCCTACTAAAGTTCATCTGGAACCTACAAACATCACCTTAAAGAGCTTGCTAATTGGGATTTGCAGCTTTACCGTTTCACCACCTGTATGTATGACAAAGTGCTGCTATACTTATTGCAAGACTACAATTTACAAGTAAAGTTCCTGTTTGTCCTGTTTGGTTCAACTACTACCTCTCTCATCATTCTACTCCATCTCCTAATTGCACCTTATGGTACTGACGTCACGAACACAGGGGCCCAGCCACCAAAGCACCCTAAGCGTACCCATTACCATCAAGGGCACCTCAACTTCCATCTGGCTGGTGTTCCCTGCAACAGAGAGTGCCCTGGAGGATTTAGTGCTGTCTTCCCCTCCACTGCACGCCGGCCCAGGGAGCTACAGAAAAGTGAGTTCAACTACTGCACCCACTCAGCAACACCACCACCAACACTCACTTACTACACCCCTGTCGCTCAGTCGCCGCACATCCACAATGGAAGCGCTCATCTCCCTGTGTCCTGCCGCCCCCCACTTGTCACCAGGGCTGTGCCGCCTGTGGCGATCACCTCACCTCGCCTAATTGGCGGTGCGGCCCTGTGTGTGATACTATCTGCTGAGCTGCGTAACTAAACCTATCATGTGTGATACTGTCTGCTTAGCCATTGTATCTAATCCTATCATGTAGGACACGGTCTGATAGGTGTATCTAAGCCTATCATGTGTGATATCATCTGTTGAGCTGCGTATCTAATCCTATCATGTGAGATACTGTCTGATGAGATATATCTAAGCCTATAATATGGGATACTGTCTGCTGAGCTGTGTATCTAAGCTTGTTATGCATGATACTGTCTGCTGAGCTGCAGTATCTTAACCTAGCATGTGCAATGCAGCATCAGAGAACCGCAGGGCACTACATCCCCCATCATGCGCTGCATCTCCTGACTATATTCACCACTTCCCCATTATCTGTGGACTGGATGCGAATAACAACCTCCATGGTGCCTGGTGGGGACATTTGGACGGCGGTGCCTGAGCCGTATTTAGATTGCCTTGGATAAGTGCGGCAGTGTGAAGCCCTCGGGTTGTTCTGGCACGCTGCAGCCGCGCACTGATATATGTGAACAGCCTGGCAGGGCCGTCAATGGCGATCAGCGCAACTGGAGGGTTTTTTCTCTTTCTGAACTTTCCAAACACGAGTGCGGTGAGCAGACGTCGGCCGCCGCTCGTCCCTGCTCCTGTGATGGTTAACTAAAGAGATCCTGACCGCCAGCGAGTCCGTGTGCCAGGAGAGAGCGTGCTCATGTGCCCGGGACAGGCTGGCGAGCGAGGTCGGGGAGTGCTGAGAGGCATCACCTGAAACCTCTCCACTACCAAAGGGGTGATGGATGGTGGAGGCTGATGCCACCATGTTATTCTACCACTACCTACCTGACGTCACGACTTCATTTATCTGACAACTCAGCAAAACCAAAGATTCTTCCGTCCGGATTTGTAAAAATCCTGTTCATTTTGGTTCTTCAGTATATATCCGTTTTTAGGAAAGCTGGGGGACAACCAACCTGATCAGGTCTATCGCACACCTGTCGGTATTAGGTGTTCTCACCACTCTCTGACTGCGGAGTCCGGGGGTTGGACACATTGCCGTCTGTTGCTGCCATTTTGCTTCCATGTGATCCAAATCAATACAAACTAGAAGCCGCCGACCGGGTGGAGAAATTTTAGGGAAAACACAACAGACATCTCCAGGAACAACAGGGATCATCCCGGCAAATTGCTTGTAAACCATAAAGCGCCATCTGCCCGTCTCTTCCACGGACGCCTTGCTCTCTAAAAAGAGCTGAGCCAACTTTGTTACAATGTATCAGTCCAGGGCAGGAGAAAGATTTGTGCTGCTGAGATGTTTAGCTGAAAGAGGATTGTCCGCACTGATACATTGTAACAGACCTTCAGCTTCAGGATCTGGATGTTAATAATGGATGTTAGGACATGTTCACAGATTCTTCATCCCATGCATGTCAGTGGGGTTTATGTTTCAAGATGCAACTTTTTTGGCTTATTTTTTTTCTTTTTTGGAGTGTTTGGTTTGAACCCATTTTTTGCAACAAATTTACAGAACGTTGCACGCTATTTGTTACGTTTCTGGCCCGAAATACCTATTGATTTTCCAGTCTAACATCCAATCATATTTATTAGGGCTCATGCACACGACCGTATGTATTTCGTGCTACGTAAAAACAAACATCTGTGCAACATCCGTATTGCATCCGGGGTTTTTAGCGGATCCATTTTAACAATGCCTGTCCTCGTCCGCAAAATGGACAAGAATAGGACATGTTCAATTTTTTTGCAGGACAGAAATGCGGACATACGGAAAGTGAATGCTCACGGAGTCATTTTATTTTTTTGTGGACGCCTTGAAGTGAATGCTTCCGGATACAGACCTGTAAAAAAAAAAACTGAAATAAAATACGTTTGTGTGCATGAGCCCTTACACAGGAGGACATATGTAACTTTTTTTGTGACTCTTTAAAAAACGTTGCAGTGCTAAAACTGGCAAAAAACATGCAGCCACATCCTCAGAACATCAGTAAATGTAAACTGGCAGGTCTGGCGCAAACCACACTAAAAATGGTGCAAATTTTTCATAAATGTTGCGCAAATACCTGTTACACCGACAAAACGAGTAAAATCACTCCACGTTTCTGGTGTGGTGCTCTTGATCCATTGAAATGCTAGTCTTGATAATTCTCCCCCAATGTATCAAAGTTCTAAGGCAATTTTATGGAAGAAAAATGTTGTGCCAAAATGTGGAACTTTTTGCTGTTTTACACCATTCCCGCCACTTTTGAATAGTAGGTGGTTAGTTATGTTAACTGGTTTAATTCCAAATTTATCATGGCGGCTTTTTAAAATGGTCGGAAAAACTGTTGCAAAATCATTAGGTCCTGCCTCCATCAGCCCACAGTACCAATGTGAGCCATAGCAGCCAGGGTGTCTATCAAGGGCAACGTTAACCCATTACCTATTCCTCATCATTTTTGGTGGCTAAAAGTACAGCTTGAAGCTTCCAGACCCTACAGTGCAACATATACCAGAGGCCCATCAGGGGTGCACCACTAATGAGGCCAGGTGAGGCCATCGCCTCAGGCAGCACCAGGTAGGGGCGAGAGGGGGGCAGTGGAAGGGCCATGGGCAATGAGCGCTTTCATTGTTGCAAATGGGTTAGGTTAAGAAATTGGCATTGGGGGGGGGGGCTCCATTTCAGTTTTCGCCTCAGGCAGCAGAAAGGCTAGGTGCACCCCTGGGCCAGTTGCAACTGTAACCTCAACTTCCCCCTGGTAATTCGTTGTCAACCTAGATTGTATAGTCATATTTGCTGCCCATTGCCATGACTAACTGTCTGCTCCAGTAAATCTCACTGCTGCCTCCTGTAGACAACTCAACCATAAGTCTGCAGAAACCACCTCAAACACTGCAGACAGCAGGTACTGCTAGAAGCAGCTAACAGGTCAGACCTGCCCTTGATGTGAACCATGTAGAAGCTTCATTTTCTGGGAGAGCATTATCCAGACTCATTTGAAGACTATTAATTAGCAGAAAAGAAGGTAATTAATTGTAATTGTAAGTGATAAATCATCATTAAGGAGGCACCAATAATTACCAGATGAGAATGGTGGAGATGGTGAGACACGGGCTTCAGACCCTTTGTTTAAAGGTCTTGCATTATGATACATAGGACAAGTACATGCAGATTACATCTTCTCTCCATTAAACTATGATACATTCATAGACATACAGTCTATGTATGGTCTGAGGATCTCTCAGACACCACTTGCTTTTTTGGAGGTGGAGATTTGCCCTCATTTTTGGTCATTTCTTAAGTACGAGAAGTGGTCCTTAACTGATGAATCCGCCATACCCCATGGCTTTTCACTGGATGACTATATAAATTATGTATCAGAGGGGGTGAACCAGATTCTGCCTCAGAGGTGGAGGGTTGCAAAATCTATTGCTTGCCACTTAGAATGCTGTTCTAACACCTCTCCCGAGGCAGTTTAATTGCACCTACTACCTTCAGTCGGGCAAATTGCAATTGCGATCTTACCTCCAAGAGGTCCTTGACCTCGTGTTGATTATGACTGACTGAAGCATGAGGCACCAGTATTTGATGATGGAGATTTCTATTACAAGTCATCCTAATTAAGAAAGCCAATCAATGATTAGCTAAATTTCTTCTAGAGAAAATACAAGGCAGTTGCACTCACTTATTACTACTGATATTCCATGAATGAGAGCCTTCACGGGTGTATGGGGGAGGGGGGTTATAAATATGTAAATTCATAGTGCCCATTACCTAGTGGGTCAGTAGTTCCAAAATGCTGGACCTTGCTTCTGTAGTTTCCTGTAAGAGTGGGACGATCCCCTTAAATTTGGGGAAAACGGGCCACCTCTGAAAACCTGAATGTATTAAGTGGGGTCATCATGACTCATGGTGTGACATTACGTACACACACCATAGAAATAAGTAAAAAGTGACATCACTGGATGTTAATGACCTGGGGTCTCCCCACTGAGGGCTCAGACATTCTTCCAAGCTCTGCTAGGTTTATTCCAGTTATGGTTGACAGATCTCCAGATCCTAAAGGTTCTCCTACAAACTCGAATGGGAATATAGGGTCATCATCACATTATGGCCACTCACTCAACATTAACTCATCAGAAGATACAGGGGTCATCGTGACTCATGGGATGACATCACGTACACACTGGATGTTCATGACCTGGGGTTTCCCCACTGACTGCTAGAATGGTGGGGCTCGGATGCTCTTTTAAGCTCTGCTAAGCTTCTTCCAGTTCTGGTTGACAGATCTCCAGATCTTAAAGTTTCACCTAGAAACTTGAATGGGAATGTAGGGTCATCAAATGATGGCTACCCACCCAACATTAACTCATAGAAGATGCAGGGTCCTCAGATAAACAATGGGGCCCATACAGTCTATCAATAGGTTTGTAAAGGGGCCCATTTTTGGAATTTGTCCTATGCATGGACCCTCAGATGCAGCCCAGCCTCCGTGTATGCTGCACTGTGGAAACGTTCCAATATAATTTAGTTTGCGCTATTATTATATCCTATTATAAAACTGATGATGAGAAGAACTTTCTCAGGCTTGTCGGGTGGGGGTTGGGGGATGTGCGTTCTGCTGTGAAATGTCTTCATTCTGCTGCATTCGGCTTCTCTGGAAACCTCTGAATGTTACATTATTCATAGTTAAACACTGTCCTGTTCTGGGCGAAGATCTGACGCTGCATTGGCTTTGGGTTAATCTAGCCGCCATCTGTTTGCTGTCATGTGACCATTGATGGAGCGAGCCGCAATACAGTGACCACAAGTGCAGAATAACTCGTGTACTAGGAGAGATGGGATAATGCATAGATGGGTTCTGCTATCTACTGTATATGCAGACCATTTCATGTACAGTATGTGAGGCTCCAGAGCAGTGGTATAGTAGTTATATTCTTGTACATAGGGGCAGTATTATAATCATTTTTAATCCAGAGATACATTACTCCACAATTTTTTGTTGTTCTGGTTCCTACTTATCTTCAATGATCTTACCCACCTGAGCTCAGACAGTATTTGTCTGACTGCGGTCATGTATTGGAAGGCCTCGCTGTGCAGGGACACCCGGGTTCTTGCATGCCATTGATAGTACTTAATGGTGGTTATTATGATGTACATTGTTCCCCTGTCAATATTAATATTAGTAGATAGGACACCATAGATAATATCAGGAATAGGATATTTCAGGGACAGCAACCTTGAGATCTGTTTTTAGACATTTCCCTCCATATGTTCCTTCCTCCCCAGCACTCCACTATGAAATTCTACATCGTCTCTTCTTCCAGACCACCCAGGGACACTTCCTATCTGACTGAGACAAGTATTTTAGGTTACCTCTGACAAAGAGCCTCCCATGTAGTGACAACCAGGCAATGTCATACAGTTTAGTGGGGAGTCGCTTCCCATTAAGGAACCTGAGACTTTCCTGCATAGTGGTGGTCGGACAATCCCTCAGAGCTAGTGGAGAGCAAAATAAATCCCTAGATATCTTAATGTACAGTTCTTTCCTTGTCTTACTCCTTATGAAAGACTTCTCTTCCTCCACTTCCTGAAGCACTTCACGGCATAGTCCAGGTACTGGGGGAGGTAGTCCTCCATCCATCTCTTCCTCTTGAGACTGCAGCCTCGCACCCAAGATTCTGCAAAAGGCAATATCCAGTCCCTGACACTGTTCACCCACAGCGAGCTGTTCTCTGAGTCCAAGCAACCAAAATTATGGGATTTTACTAAAGTATGACGTAAAGTCATGATTTTATTAAAGACACGGAGGCGAGTATTGCTTTAACCTTTCTTTACTTCTACCATAGCAGCAAAGAGAGAAAATGGTATACAAAAAAGAAACCATGGTAACAGACTCCTCCCCCTTATCCCAGTATATCCTTCCTTGTCTGTCTGAGCTCTTCCTCTTTCTTTGTGTCTCAAACAGCGCTGGTCAACCGGAACAACAGACGCCGAAACCACCGGGTAACGAAAAAACCCCTTGAACTCGTCGGCTTGGACCGCCACAACTGGACCTCCGACCGGAACTGTGTAACTCTAAAACATGAAGCCGTAAGCCTCTCAACCTAGGAAAAAAGGAAATAAGAGAAAAACCTTCTAAGAGCATAATCCAGTGCATTAGAAACATAGGATCCACTAGTTGGAAACACAGTAACAACTTTAAAATTCTGACCATACGGTAAATCAACAAAACATACTTACGTCAAAAACCCCAAGGGGTGGGTCCAGGGAGGGCAATACTCGCCTCCGTGTCTTTAATAAAATCATGACTTTACGTCATACTTTAGTAAAATCCCATAATTTTATAACAAGACACGGAGGCTCCTATTGCTTGTTTAAAGCTGAGCCACTATAGAATCAAAAGCATGCGAAGCCGGTCGGAAATAAAACTCCCGGAAAGTGGAAGATCTGGACCAATCCGCCAATCTCATAACATCCTCCAAACGAGCCCCAGATAACGTCATGGACGTAGCTGTCGCACTGCGGACCGAATGTGCCGTGAAGATAGACGTATCAATCCCGGAAAGGGATAGAATCCACTTGACCCAGCGAGATAACGTAACACTGGTAACCGGAGCAAACGGGCTGCGAAACGAAATGAATAAGTGGGGGAGAGAAAGAGACCGCAGTGGACGGGTTCTGTCCTCATACTCGCGTAAGCACGCTACAGGACATAGCTGTGGAGAAGTCGGAAAACGGGGGTAAGAGACCGACCGGATACTGGTTTTCGTGCGACGGGAAATGTTAAAGTGGACCCCCTCCGGGGTGAAGGATCTGGCGTCCCAATCCAAAGCACGCACATCCGAAACTCTCTTACAGGAGATTAAACAGAATAAAGTGACCAATTTGGCCGATAACTGACGTAACGACAATAGCTCATTTGAGGGCCAACTGACTAGAAATTGCAAGACATCCGACACATCCCAGGTAGACGAAAACCGTGGCCGAGGTGGTCGGGCCAAACGTGAACCCTTGAGTAAACGACAGACCAGGGGGTGTTGACCCGCTGGACGGCCGTCGACACCGTTGTGTCTGGAGGAAATTGCTGACCTAAAGACATTGATGGTGCGGTAAGCCTTCCCTGCCTCAAAAAGTGAGGATAAAAAGGCTAAGATGGAATTGACAGGGGCCGTAACGGGATCCAGAGTCCGGTCGACGCACCAGCGAGACCAAGAACCCCAGGCGGCTCGATAAGCCCGTCTCGTCCCGGGCGCCCAAGCGCAGTCCAATAAGAACCTAGCTGTTCCTGAAAGTCCAGCGCCTCCTCCTGGACTCCCGATATCTTGCAAGCTAGGAGGCGTAGCGACCCGTTCTGCAGGAGTGGGTGAACTTCTCCTGCAGGCCCTTGGAGTAGTGACACCTGAGTGGGAAGGAGAAACGGAAAGTCCACTAGAAGTTCCAGGATCTGAGGGAACCAGGACTGGGTTCTCCAAAACGGAACAATCAGAACCAGGTTCGCCAACTGCTGACGAACCTGAAGGAGCACTCGTGGAATGAGCGCGAAGGGAGGGAATGCGTACATCAACGCTCCTCCCCAATGTTGAAGCAGAGCGTCCACTGCCTCCGCCAAGGGATCCGGCCTCCAGCTGAAAAACCTGGGCAGTTGGGTATTCAAACGGGAAGCGAAGAGGTCGACTGCAAAGGGACCCCACAGAGAAGAAATAGCAGAAAAAACCGTCTCGTCTAACTTCCAGTCGCTGGAGTCCGATATGTAGCGAGAACTCCAGTCCGCCAGAGTGTTGTGAAGGCCTGGAAGGTACTCGGCCACCACAGAGATGTTCCTGTCGAGACAGAATTCCCAAAAATCCTTCGCCAAATGGGTCAGAACCACCGACCGTGTGCCACCCATACAATTGACGTACCTGACCGCAGATATATCGTCCATGCGGAGCCTGATGGCTGAGCTGACCACACCATTGGCAAAACTGCGAATGGCAAACGACCCTGCTAGGAGTTCCAGGGCGTTGATGTGAAGATGGGATTCTTCTGGAGACCATGGACCGCCCGTGGACACACCACTGCAATGTGCTCCCCATCCGTGCAGGCTCGCATCGGATTCTATGATCAGATCCGGTTGGGGACCCACGATCGCTATGCCATTCCACACTGACAGGTTGTGGATCCACCATCTCATCTCGTCCGTCGTCTCGGCATCTAATGAGACCAAATCTGCGTAAGAGGCCCCCGACCGAAGGTGAGCAATTTTGAGGCGCTGCAACGCACGATAATGGAGGGGGGCTGGGAAAATGGCCTGTATTGAGGAGGCCAGAAGTCCGATTATCCTTGCCAAATGCCGCAACGACATCTGAGGTAGGCGTAGAGCATGCTTCAACTCCTTGCGGATAGCCTTGACTTTCGAGAGTGGAAGACTGAGGGATAATTCTTCCGAGTTCACCTGGAAACCCAAGAACTCTATGGATCTGGAGGGGGTCAAACAGGATTTCTCCTGGTTGACAATGAACCCCAAGTCGGAAACGAGCGTCACCGTCAAGTGGAGGTGTCTCAACAAGAGAGCCCGTTATTGGGCCATGATCAAGATATCGTCCAGGTAGACGATCAGACGAACACCTCTGCTGCGAAGCCAAGCCACCACTGGGCGCATGATCTTGGTAAAGCACCAGGGGGCGGAGGACAGGCCGAACGGAAGGCAGGTGAAGCGCCAGGCCTGACCGTTCCACAGGAACCGCAGCAGGTCTCTTGAAGAGGGGGACACTGGGACCGTGAGATAGGCGTCTTGGAGATCTATCTTGGCCAACCAATCGCCTGGAAGGAGCAGATCCCTCAAAAGATGGATGCCCTCCATCTTGAAATGTCGGTATTGTACAAAATTGTTCAGGGCTTTCAAATTGATCACCGGGCGCATCTGGCCCCCTTTCTTTTGCACCAGGAAAATACTGCTGATGACACCCCCACGATTCTCCGGTGCGCGTTCGATCGCGCCTTTCTGCAGAAGATCCGACAATTCCCTCTGAAATTGGGACCGTGCCGCATAGGACAGTGGTACCGTAGGGGGGGCTGGGATGGAGCTCGGATCGGCAATCAGATCTATTGTGAACCCCTGCACAGTAGAAAGGACCCATTGGTCTGAGGTTATGCCTGACCACACATGAGAAAAGAATCGGAGTCTGCCCCCGACTAAATGGTCTAAAAAAGGAGGGGGACGAAGAACATAACTTACCGAATGGTCGACGGGAGCCTGGATTCCCTCGGAAACCTCGTGACCTGAAGGGAGCGCCTCGTGAGGGAAAAAAGGACGGCTGATGTCTCTGATCCTGGAGGGATGCTCTATAATTAAAGGATCCTCTGCCGGAACCTCTGGCATGAAAGTTGGAACGGCCGGACAGTCGGCCCCTAGCACTGCCGGCCCTGTTGGAAAAACGCCCTTGAAAGACTCGACGCATCGAAGTCTGGGCTTTATCAAGAGCCGTAAAAGCTCCTACATATTTCCCTAGCTCTTTAATAAAAGAGTCGCCAAAGAGCAACCCCTGGGCGTCCTTGCCAGCTTCAGTCAATGCTAAGTTCGAGAGCTTTGGCTCGATCTTAATTAGTATTGCCTTCCGCCTTTCAATGGCGAGCGAGGTATTGGTATTACCCGCTACGCATATGGCTCGCTGGGCCCAACCTCTCAATTCTATAGGGTCTACCTGGCTACCTGCCGCGATAGCGGACTCAGCCAAATCGAAAATCTTTGCTAAAGGACCTGTAATGTCCAGTAGCTTGTCTTGGACAGCCTTCAAGGCCGCGTCTAGCCCTTTACGGGGGTTAAACCCCGTCTTCGCCAGAAACTGGACCATCTTTGGATCCACTGATGGCGTCTCGCACACTTTGTGTGGTATTAAAGGACGAGGGCACTCCGCCCGCAACTTATTACGCGATTCCTTACTAAGCGGATTGCGTATGCGAGCCTCCATATACTGCGCCACATGTGTGGCGGGCATCCATTCCGCGGAGCGGGGATGATGCAGCTCCTCGGGGTTAAACAGCGGTTCCCCAGACGGATCCAATAAGAGATCCTCTGCTGATCCCTGTTGTAGTAACGGGGCTTCCGGGTCTAGATTACGAACCGGATCCACAGCAATATCCGCCAAATCGTCCTCCACCTCATCCGTCAATTCATAGACGTTGTCATGAGTCTCCTCCTCTGACTCCCTATCAGAGTCTGACCTAGGCTCAGGTAGAGACCTGGCAGTCTTCCATGCCCGCGTTTTTTCTGCCTGGCGGGTACAAGCTCGTTTACGCGACTGAAGCGCGTTGTCTTGGGATGGGGATGGCCCATCAATCTGAGGTGTTCTGGAGACAATAGGAGGTGGTCCTGGAGGTGGGACCAAAACCTGGGTAGTAGTAGCAGGGCGCGCCATAAGGGCCTGAGATATAGACTGGGTCAATGCAGATGACATCGAACCCATGGCGGTTATAATGGCATTAGATATGGATCTTTGCAGTGCCACCTCATGGTCGTCCGGGTGGATCACCTCGGACCTCCTATCCTGCGCAGGGGAACCCTGATCTACTTGGGGGGCTTCACTAGGGGCCACAGAGGCAACGGAATTCTTTCTGACAGACATGGTGAAGTAGCAAAAGGCAGGGGTTAGTCACCCCGACCGGAGCAGCAAAAATAGCACTAGAGGAGAAAAAGAGAAAAGGGGATAATGAAGCCAGGAATCATAGCCAGCTAGTGGGTAGACGAAATGGAATAAAACAGAACTTACAAGGCTCAAGAGCAGTGGAAAAAGACCGCCAGGAGATGCGCTGTGCAGAGCGGGATGTCCGGTGTGTGCAGAGCGGGGAAACGCACAGGGACGGCGAAATCTCGCGAGATCTCGCCGTCAGTAGCAGCCGAATGCGAAAAAATGCGAAAATGCGAAAATATGCGAAAATATGCGAAAATATGCGAAAAAACGCGCGCGAAATCTCGAACTCGCGAGACTTCGGGCGAGAAGGAGAGGAAGAAGAAGCAGAAAGCGCGCGCAATGGCGGCGCAGTCTGAGGTAACGAGGGACAAGGATGACAGGGCAGAGAAACGGATCACACGGGGGGAAAGCGGGGAAGCCGCAAAAACTGTTATAAGGACAAACCCCTAGGCAGAACGGCCACAGAAGTACCTGAACGAAAAAACATATACATATATATACGTACCCTAGATAAATAAATATATATATATACAGGAGAGAAATATGTATCTACGATAAGAGTCTAATCAGAATCTAATAAAGAAACCGAACGAACCGATAATCCAAGCACATAAAAATACAAATATACCAGACCCTGAGCAATGCCACAGAGCTGGAGAGTACTTATCTGCCTGGTAGCAGCAAAGAAAGAGGAAGAGCTCAGACAGACAAGGAAGGATATACTGGGATAAGGGGGAGGAGTCTGTTACCATGGTTTCTTTTTTGTATACCATTTTCTCTCTTTGCTGCTATGGTAGAAGTAAAGAAAGGTTAAAGCAATAGGAGCCTCCGTGTCTTGTTATAAAATTAACTTTTAGAAACATGGAGTCAAAGAACACCCTTGGATTTATCATATCCAGCCCACCCTCTCTCCTCCGTAGATACGTTATACCCCTCTTTATCAGGTTCAACCTGTTCCCCCATAACATTTGGAAGAACAGGCTAAAGAGCCTAGCCAAGAAAGAATCTGGCAAAGGGAAAACGACAGAGATATATAAGAAGTCTTCAACATTTTAACCTTTTCTCTATAGGTCAGCCTCCAGTTCTTCCATCGCTGAACCTTTGCATTTCCGGCTTCCAATCTTTCTTCCCAATTTATCCTGGCGTTATTGTCCCTCCCAAATTTAACCCCTAAGATCTTAATAAAGGTGGAGGCTTTCACAAACTGTGGCAGATCAAACTCTGGAACAGAATTCAGTGTCCAGAAAGATTGACTCTTCTCAAGGTTGACAAGAGACCCTGAGGCCTCCGAGTAGCTTCTGATGGCTGCCAACAACATCTGCACCTAACGAGGCTCAGATATCACCACAGTCACATCATCTGCGTAGGCAACTGTAACATCCCAGAGTATGTTACGAAACTCTTTTACCCCGCTACAACCTGTTAAGTGTATCTGCATTGTCATCCTGTGTAATTTAACATCACATCCTCACTAATGTGCATTGAAACCCTTGTTAAATGTATTTGCTGTAATTTTCATGTTCACCAGCAGGTGGCAGCAATGTGTTTAGAAGGGACTTAGTTCAGTTTAGTATTTCTAGACTGGAATAGCACATTCCAGTTTAGCTCCCCCCTCTGTGAGGAGGTGTGGAATGTCCCCACATCCTGCCTCATGGGTGGGGAAGGAAGTTAGAGTGAGTGTGCCAGCCACCCCGGCTAGGGGAAGGCTGTGCAGGTAGGAGCTCCCAGTTTTAGGGATCTAAGCCAGTATCTTGTCTCGGCTGAGACAAAAGATCATCATTCCCAGTCTGAGCTCTTTAGTCTCAGCCGGTGAAAGCAAGCAGCCACCTCCAGTATTCCAGGAAGAAGCATACCCTGTGAGCACAATTGTGAGTACCGTCCAGAGACCAGGAGAAGCCAAATTCCTCCTCAGCTAGTTAGTCCCCAATACAGCAGAAGATAGTAAGCGCAGAAGATATTAATTCCTGCCACATTACAGAGCCTCCTGCAGAGAGCTCCAGGCACATAATAGAAGCAGAAGATAGATTCCTGCCACACATTGCCAATACCTGCTGGGACTTCAGACTATTGCTGTATCTCATGTGGATTAAAGCGGCATCAAGTAAAGACCAGTTTGAATTATATTCATAGTCTGGATCTCAATTATTGCTGCAAATCCCTCAATTAATCCTACTAGCAACACACTCATTTTATTGCAAGTGAGCCAGGATCCAGGAGTCCAGCCACACCAAGGTAGGAGACACCATTGACACTATTGCCACTATCACACAGAGACATTACACCACTCTGGCATTCCTAACCTGGTACGTGAGTTACAACACCTTAAAGGGCCCTGTGACTGTACCCTGCGCACGCTGCAATTTGCGTCACAAACAAAACTATTAACTATCATTTACACCTGACCCAGTCATTGCATATTATAGCGTCAGAGTGCATTATTCCAATCCGGCTTACTGCACAACAACACTCAGAGGCAGGCAGTGGGGAACCGGCACCCCCTGAAAATCACACTCCTGCAGTGACCTCAGGAATAGGTCTAAGGCAAGCACATATAGCAGTGGACTCAATGGGCAACCTTGTCTCACCCCTGCCTCAACCCTGAACGTGTCACCCTGCCAAGCATTGACCAGAGGAAAGCTCTCTGCCTCTCTATACAAAGTTTTCAGCCAATCAAATTGTCCAGGAATACCGTACTTTAACAAAGTGGCCCATAGATACTCATGGTCTACTCTGTCAAAGGCTTTAGCCTGGTCAAGACCAACAACATATCTCCCACATCTCAGAGCTTTACATCTCTCAAACATCTCCCTTATGGAGCTGACTGCTCCAGAGATGTTCCGCCCTTTTACTGCGCCAAACTGACAGCCTGCCAACAGTGCCCGGGACAAACAGACTCATGTAGAAAACAGGATTTTTTTTCCAGAATCTTCCTGTCAACATTCAAGAGGGCAATTGGCCTCCAGTTCTTTATGTCACTAGGCTCCTTATGTTTAAACAGCAGAATTAACAAGGAGACCCTCATGGGCGGAGCCATCAGGTGGTTTTCAAGACAATTTTTGTACACGTCCACGAGGATTGGAGCTAAGTGGTCTCTGAATTTCTTATAAAATTCTGCTGCTATACCATATGGACCACTGGCAATGGCCACTTTAACCTCCTCCACCATTAATTCTGCTATTATAGGATAAAAATCCAAATCATTAGTCAGGGCCTGGAGTTGCCTCCAAGAATTGAGTCATCTTCTCTTAATCCAAATCCTTCTTCTGAAATAAGTCAGTATAGTAAGATCTCACCACCCCCAGGATACCCTCCCGAGATTCCTGCAAAACACCATGAGAGTCAATGAGACCTGTGACAACTTTGTTTGCCCACACACTCCCGGCAGTTCTCAAAAAGATCAGATGACCCTAAGGAACCATAATCCCGTTCAAGAACCAGGGAGGTGTACCTGCTGTACTGATACTGCCTTATCTCAGATTTCAGTTGGTCAATCCTTTGTTGATCCCCCCCCCCCCCCCCATCTGCCGAATACAGTGACTCAGATTTTTTTCGCAGCTTGAGATACTAGCTATACTTACTCTTCCTTCTTTTAACTGACAGTCTCTTTAAGAGGGATCTAATCTCATCCTTGACATCCTCCCACCAGTCAGCCAGGTGGTTATAAAAATCCACTCTAGCTGATTTTCAAGAAGGGAGTGGATGCAGCTCTGGACATAGGCATCATCCAAGAGACTGGAGTTGAGTTTCTATAACCCTCTCCCCATATCAGGGTGCTTGGTGGTTCCCAAACAAGAATACAAACCCTGGTGGTCAGAATAAGGGACTACTTTTTCTCTCCTCTCACCAATATTTTCCAAAAGACTCACCAGAGCTAAGTCTATGTGACTGCTTTTGCCAGCACAAGAATAGGTAAACTTTGGCTTTCTACCAGCACACGCAAACACATCGGACAGGCCAGCCTAAAGAATCATCCTGTTTAGGACCTTAGAGTCTCTAGTAAGGGGTCTGCCAGTAGGTCTGTCACTGGGTGTCATAACAGCATTGAAGCTTCACCAAGATCCTCCACCTCCCAGTCCAGATACCGTCTTCATCCCTGGTCTTAGTGAGTTCAGACATAAGGTCACAATGTCTCCTCAGCCAAATTACAATGTCCTGGTGGGGAACCGACTCATTCCAGAAGATGATGGTGACATTAATGGTATCTGGCTTAGAAATGGGGATAAAACTGAACTTATTCCAGCCCTCTTCTTCTATGAACCTGGTGAAGTTAGCCCAGAAACGGTCCAAGTCAGAGGTTTATCACGGCCAGGGTGTTGGATGGCAGGAAGCTTATTTGCATACATAGCAGCTCTCTGATGACAAACCTCCTATCGGGCAGCTCTTCCTTGGCACCTCTGTGCCTGAACCTGACCACGTTCCTCCTCTTAAACGCCTGGGCGGAATAACTGGTGTTTGATGTAAATGATGGTGAGCCACGGCTCCAGGCATTCCCAGAGGAGGTGTGACCAGGTCCACTATGGTGCCGTCCTTATGGGCCCTGTGTAGACTGCTGGCCTCCTTCACTAGGGGGTTCTGGTACTGTCTGCGGCACTAATGGGGGGAACTCCTGTGCATTAGACTGTACTGCCCCCTCCCCACCATCAGTGTCACCAGCATTCGCACCACAGACTGGCCTGATTCCCCAGATGATCCCAGAACCCACACAGACTGTGGTGCACTCTCCCCTGATGCAGCATTATCACACACAGAGTCAGCAGTATTATCGCATAATTAGTATTATTACACAGAGTATCAGCAATATCATCAGACATATGAACGTCCTCACAGTCCTCAGCAGTACAGTCCTGCACAGCAGAACCCTGAGGGCCCGGCTCAGTAATAGAAGTCTGATGTGCTGCTGCACCATTTCCTTCTGGTAGGAGTCCAGACTCTATCTGCACAGTGCAGCCCCTTGACGCTTGTGGTGACTGCACTGCTACTACAGGGTTACCTTCTGGTAGATGTCCACCGTCCAGGTGATTGCTGCTGCTGGATGCTTGCTTCCCATCTACAAACTTCCTTTTTTAAAGGAGAAATTTGCTGGCTGCAGTAATGGTCTTACATGGGACTGCCGGACACCATCTTGAAAAGATTCAAAGTGCTGCTAGTTCCTGTATGTTTCACCAACTGATCCCAGTTGTTCTAAGACAGAGTCCACCTCCTTTACAGCATCAGCGAGCTGTAAGGCATCGCTCTAACTACTGCGCATGCTCCGGCGAACATTGCAAAACCAGCTGCAATGTGGCATTTGCCGGCGCATGCGCAGTAGTTAAAGCGACGCAGTGCGCATGCTCCGGCCCGGCGAGGAAGTGCACAGTCGCGGGAAATCGGCCAGACCTTAGGATGCCGCAAGGGAATAGGAGGGCGGGCATATGCAGAGGCTGGGGCGGGGGAACAATGAAAAAAGGCAGAGCAGTCTGTGCTCCAACACAGTGAACCCTGCCCCTGGGCACTTGCGAGGGTTCATTTGCATATAAATCTAAGTTCGTTTTTCCAGCTTCTGCAAGTGTAAAGACAAAGACAAAGGTACAATTACATTCATTGTAAGCGCTGTATATGGCCATATGGAGGAGACAGACTCCCTTTAAGAATGCTATTATTTTCCTTTATAACCATGTTATAAGCGAAAATAATACAGTAAATTGACTTTAATCAATTTACTAACATCGTCTCCTAGCAACCATTTGTGAAAATCGCATTGCATTTGCTTGCAGATGCTATGCGATTTTCACGCAGCTCCTTTCATTTCTATGGGGCCTGCGTTGCGTAAAAAACGCAGAATAAAGAACATGCTGCAATTTTCGCCCGTGTGAAAGGGGCCTTAGAGTGAGACCTACTCTGACAAATAGGCGCAGCACAGTGCGGTGACAACACGGCACTGCCCTAGTAGGCGGCAGGACCCAGGAGTCAAACAGCAACCCTGCTATCTGATAGTGCCACCCATGGCACTGGGTCCCACCGACCCACCAGCACAGCGCCACAAAAACAACCTCTTGCGCACGAACGTGTGCGGTCCGTGGCCTTATTGCGGACCGCATTTGCGGATTCGCAATACACGGGCACCGTTACGTATGCATTCCGCATCACGAATGCGGACCCATTCACTTCAATGGGTCCGCAAATCCGGAGATGCGGAATGGTGCGGAACGGAAGCACGGAATGGAACCCTACAGAAGCACTACGAAGTGCTTCCGTGGGGTTTCGTCCCGTACTTTCGTTACGCAAGAAGATAGATAACATGTCCTATCTTTTAGCGGAACGGCCGGATTGCGGACCCATTAAAGTGAATGGGTCCGTGATCCGCTGCGGCTGCCCCACGGCGGGTGTTCGTGCATTGCGACCTGCAATTTGGGGGCTGCAGCACGGCCACGGGGCGCACACGTTCGTGTGCAATAAGCCTAAGTGGTAATTGACCTGCAGCTTCTGATAGCAAAGGACATGTTGTGTTAGACAACTGTTCAGGTGGTGCAGTACTGCGTGGTGGCCTTTGTTTTTGTGGCGCTGTGCTGGTGGGTCGGTGGTACCCAGTGCCACGGGTGGCATTGTCAGATAGCAGAGTCGGTCCCACTCTAAGAGGTAACCTTGACGTGGTGAGTGGGCTTATGCCTTTTGATCAAAATGTACACTAATGCCTCTTGTACAGCATGCAGTATGGGGGGCTGTACAGTTAATATTGCGCTGGGAAGTGAGTTTAATTAGGTCTAAGCATAGCATTGTGGATGTGCGATCCAGTTCTGTTTTTCTCCCCTTAATATAGTGTAGGTAATCATATTGAGGGACAAATTTGATTTGAAAGTGATAACTTCTTCACTGATCCACACTCCTTGTACCATTCTATACTTAGTGCATTAACCAGAGGGTGGAAGCACGGAGCACTCCAATTTGATGTATGTCTTGAGTTGATGGAATTGGGCTGGTTCCTGTATTGTAGATGATATTTTCAGTAGTGTCTTGAGAAGAATATATATTTTTTGCTTGTTTTTCTTCTCATTCTCTCATATGTTCTAGTATTAGGGTTGCTCGGTATCATTAGGCAGGATTGTTGTGGTGACGGATTGGAAGCGACATGGTTGTAGTAGTTCAGGGCGCCTGTCCTGGAGGTTGTGCGACATCAGTAATGAGACCTGACTGCTTCCTCCCAAAAATTGTGAGATGACCGCTCACCGGTGAGAACATGATACCTCGGAGCTGAGATCTTCACGGAGGGTTCATCGGAGGACTCGTCTGCTGTCATCTCCATTAATTTCCTCACCTTGTAAAACTTCCCAATCACCATTACTTATATATTTTTTATAATATACTATATAGTTTTCAAGACGACCATGAAATGTATTACTAATTGAAAGCTCAAACTGCAAGTCTCAAGCCAGGCGAGCAGGGAAAAAACCCCTGACTAATGGATCCACTACTGATTCCAGCAACACAGAGCCGGGATCGGGAGAATGAATCCTCAGCCCTGGAGTCTTCCGATGTCAAGTAGTTAACATGCCTATTTCGTTTCCTAAGTATATCTGCTTCTGGGAAAGCTGGGTATGAAATAATATGGCTGCTATTACAGCTTTCCTTAATGAGAAATCTGCCTAGTTAGAGCTCATGCACACAACCGTTGGCTTTTTTTTTTTTAGCTCCGCAAATTGTGGATCCTCAGAACGTGGATACCGCCCATGTGCATTCCGCATTTTGCGGAACGGAACAGCCAGCCCCTAATAGAACAGTCCCAGGCTTGTCTGTAATGCGGACAATAATAGGACATGTTCTAAAATTTAGTGGACGGTGCATGGAGTGCTGTCTGCATCTTTTGCAGCCCCATTGAACTTAATGCGGCTCGGATGCAGACCCCCAACTACGGTCGTGTGCATGAGCCCTTAGGCCTCTTTCAGACTGGCGTGTGCGGCCCCTTGCCTTATTGCGGACCGCATTTGCGGATCCGCAATACACGGTGCCGTTCCGCGGGCAGTCCGCATCACGCATCAATTTAATGGGTCCGCAAATCCGGAGATGCGGAATGGTGCGGAACGAAATCACGGAACTGAACCCTACGGAAGCACTACGGAGTGCTTCCGTGGGGTTTCGGCTCGTACTTCTGTTCCGCAAAAAGATTGAACATGTCCTATCTTTTTGCGGAACGGCCGGTTCGCGGACTCATTCTAGTGAATGGGTCCGCGATCCGTTGCGGCTTCCCCACGGACTGTGCTCGTGCATTGCACGGGCCGCACGGGCCAGTGTGAAAGAGGCCTTAGTCAGTAATGCATCGCATGAGACATAAAGGGGTTTTCCAGAGCCACAAATTGGTGGCAGTGGGCTTAATGGGGTTAAAAACATAAAAGAATAGATATACAACCTCATCAATCCCCTGCCGCTGCCGTTGTGATGCTGCTCTGGTCCACACTGTTCTCCGTGGTCCGACTTAAACCATAGCCATTCAGGGATAGCTTTTGGATTTCAAAGGATAAATTAGATATCTGCTCAACCACAATGTACTAGCTATTCTCCAGTAATACCATTTTTTCCCCAAGGGTCCCGACTGCTCTCAGTTGGTCCCTGAAGTGAGTGGGGTGGGGTGGGATTAATGAGCCTGTGCCACTGCTGTCCAGATTGGGTCCTGTGGTTTTAACAGCCAGTTCTTGTTTACTGTAGTGATTGTGGGGGGCTGAAGGAGTGCAGCCCCCCAGTTACCTGCATCCTTGCAATTACCCATCTCCAGCCTAAGCTCCCAGTCCCAAGTACTGTAGTAAGGACAACACAAGGTGACGGAAGCAAACAATGGCCGCCAAGGAACTGTTGATGATGAGCCCATGATTGAATCTTCAGATGTTCTGCGCCCCGGGCCCCACCTGGGATGGAAGCTTTGCCTGCTTCATTCCAAATCAATTACAAGCTGCGAAGCCCACCAGGGCCACCTGGAGTGAACCATGGCTTATCTTGACAACACAGCCAACTGCGGAAGATGGAGAGAGAGCAGAGAAGGAGCCGGCTCTGAGCGCAGCCACGAACATTAACCTCTCTATTAACCCCACTTCTGCCAGTCTGGACGAACATTCAACATAATGGAACTCATTCAGCGAACCAGCAGATACCGCCAAGATTTATATAAGAACCTTGTCAGGAGGGGATAGAACAGGATGGGAGGCCAAGACTTCAGATCCACCACAAATAAGACGGAGAAGTCCTGGATTTGTACACTGGAGCATCTGTACTGGGCAGATACCAGGACAATGCCAGGCGCCGTAGCACCAAGAATGCGTCTCTGTGGACTTTGATGCTGCTGCATGGACCAGATGGAGAGACAGAGACTTGAGAGATAATTTTATTGACAATGCATTTCAGGCAATTATGGCTCCGTCAGCGGCAGGAGATACTTGAATAGCCCTGAAACGCGTCGTCAATAAGCGGATATTATCTCACTCTGTCTGGTCCTTGTAGCAATGTTTGAAGTCCATAGTGACAGATTCTCGGTGCTGCTGCCTGGCATTGTCCCCCTTGGCATATTTCATGTTTTTTTATCTATCTTTCAGCTCTGCTATTTCATTGAATCCATCTCATCATTTTTGCTACAACTTTTGGCTTTCCTTTTTCTGAACGTTGTGCACCTCCCAGTCCCACCAGTTTATCTTCTGGCATGCACAGTTGACGGGATGGTTACAAACCTTGAATGGTGTATACGCCGTTCACCCCTGACAGGTGATGGGAATAACATGGAATGGCTCTTGTCGGATAGGATAGATTATGTATCAAGGGAACATTCAGGTCTTGAAGTTGATGTGTTGGAAGCAGGAAAAATGGGCAGATGTAAAGATCTGATGTCTAGACAACTGATTAAGAGGATCTCCAAAAAGGACAACCTTGTGGGGTATGTAGTGGTTAGTACCTACCAAAAGTGGTCCAAGACAATTGGTAAACTTGCGACTAGGTCATGGTCACCCAAGGCTCATTGATGTGCAGAGAATGAAGGCTAGACCGTCTGGACCCATCTGACAGTAGAGAAGAAAGCACACAGGACATCGACTGGCACATGCTGACCACTGTCCTGCCTACAATGGGCACATGAGCATTATAAGTGGGCCGTGAGCAGTGGAAGAAGGCAGCCTGGTCTGATGAATCGCATCATGTGGACGGCCGGGTGTGTACATCACTTACCTGGAGAAGAGATGGCACCAGGTGCAGTAATGGAAGAAGACAAGCTGGCGGAGGCAGGGTGATGCTCTGGACAATGTCCTGCTGGAAACCTTGGGTCCTGTCTTCATGCAGATGTTGCTTTGACACCTATGGCCTACTTAAACATGAGCCAGGAAGGACAGGATGAACACTTCTGTAAACCCCTGACTGAAAGCAGAGTTCTTGGCAGCAGCTAGTTTAATGAAACTGAATTTGTAAAACGAGTGCAATGTCCATAGGCTTTATGTCAGTAAAGTATTTGTATAAAGAGACCTTTTGCAGTTTTGTAAAATACTTAAAGGGGTAATTGAAGATCTATATAATGCTTCCCCCCCCCCCCCCCCCCAATATGCCCGGGCCTCTCACAGAGGTTGTACTTACCTCACTCCCCATCACCTGCGTCACTTCTGATGCCGACACACCTGCCATTGCATCTCTCCGTCATGCGGATGAAAACATCCGGCATGGGAGGGAGGGGTCGGGGGGTGCAGCCAATTGCAGGCCGCGACGGGGCAAGCCTACCTAGCATCGCGGGTGACACTAAGGTAGGCTAGTTCCCGTCGCCGCCTACTATTGGCTGGCACCCGGCGCGATGGGGAGATGCAGCGGCGGCCGTGCCGGTATAAGAAGTGACGCGTGTGCCGGGGAGCGAGGTAAGTACAACCTCTATGAGGGGCCCAGGCATATCTTGGATAACCCCTTTAAAGGGTATCTGTCAGCAGTTTTGTACCTATGACACTGGCTGACCTGTTACATGTGCGCTTGGCAGCTGAAGGCATCTGTGTTGGTCCCATGTTCCTATGTGCCCGCATTGCTGAGAAAAATGATGTTTTATAATATGCAAATGAGCCTCTAGGAGCAACGGGGGCGTTACCGTTACACCTAGAGGCTCTGCTCTCTCTGCAACTGCCGCGTCCTCTGCACACATCTCTGTCCTGACAGTTGGATACAATGTTTCAGTTCCTTCAAAAATGTATCACTTTGAAAGTATAAATGTAACAAATTCACAGACATTTGAAAGAAGCCTAACGTAATTCCTTCCTGCGCAAGCGTTCTCCAGCTGCTGTGCTGATATTTCAAGGAGAGATCTGTACATCAGAGCGGGAGGTAATAAGTCCCCGGCAGTAATTAAGCGCTAATTATAATGGGTGTTGGGTCTAGTGAAGGAAGCATTACGGCCATGGCGAGGGGAGAAGTCAGAAGATGGTGAGGCAGGGGGAGCGTCGTCCGCAGGTGGAGTGATATGTATGGCTGCTCGGAGGCTCCCTTTATAAGATGCTAATATTGAATATCTCATTATGTTAGAGGAGGGCCAGGAATTCCTTGTAGGGTCTCGGCTCAGGTTACATTCAGTCTGGAGCCGCGTTACGACTGTGCGGGAGGGGGTTAATAGCCGTCTCCAGCGCTCACAGTCACATTAGGGGCCACTACAACATTTATTACATTCATGCTGGATAAACAATAGAAGATCGTCGCCCTCAGCCTCCGCTTTTCTGAATGAACATTTTTCCATCCCAGCCTCAGTTGTCAGGGCTTTCTTGCTATTTCATGAGAATGAGGTATGAGAAACAAGATGCCTCTCGCCTCCTCCGGGACCTGCAGATATTAGTCATGTATACTATGTAACATTTACCAGTCCAGGATATCAATACTGTTGCTGGCGCAGATTTCTTGGAGCCTATACTTAGGATACGCCATTGATCGCGCTGCGCCACTAAATGTACAGCGTGAGGGTGCACAGAGCAATGTGAGCAAGGAAGGGGCCGCCACCTTCACCCACGTGCCACCTCCCCTTCATACTGCTTGTCAGTGGAGGTGTTGGCAGTCGGACCCCCCACGAATCTGTTTATGATGGCTTGTCCTATGTAGAAGTCATCAATATTGTGATTAAGGACAACCCCTTTAAGGGTCCATTCACACTTCCGTAGAATGGATACGCATCCTTTCCGCAAATTGCATACAGCGGATCCGCAATACACGGGCACCGGCCGTGTGCATTCCGCATCACGGACCTATTCACTTGAATGGGTCTGCAATAACGGAGATGCGGAACGGAGGCACGTATTGGAACCCCACGGAAGCACTACGGAGTGCCTTCGTGGTGTTTCTGGCCGTGCCTTCGCACAGCAAAAAAGTAGCATATGCACTACTTTTTTGTGGTGCGGACCGTCGGATGGGTCCGCGATCCACATGTGGCTGCCCCACAGTCTGTGCCTGTGCATTGCGGACCGCAGCATGGGCACTGAGCCCTAATGTTCGTGTGCATGTAGCCTAAGAGATACACCAGCATAGACTGTGTGACCTCATTACCACCCAATGTGACATCATCCAATAACTGAGCTGCCTCACCCAGCTGCCTCACCAGGGCCAGAGCCCCAATTATCGGGGCCGCCGCACATTGCATAGTATCACCATCCTCACCTACTATGCATGGGCCCCATTCTTGTGATTATTTGGGTCCCAGAAGTAGGACCCCCACCAATCTAATAGTTATCCCCTATCCTGTGGATAGAGGATAACTTTATAGAACCGGAATACCCCTTTAAAGAGGACCCGTCCCCTCTCCTGACATGTCTGTTGTAGTAACTACTTGCATTCCCCATATAACAATTCTGCAGCATCTATTCTTATGCCTCTATGTTGTGTCATTCCTCTGTTATTCCTGCTAGAAGTTATAAATGAATCACTAGTAGTCTTCAATAAAAGTCCAGCTGGATGTTACCATTACCAGTTGGGTGTGTGTTCTTGTAGTCTAACACTGGGTAGTGTCCGACTCTTAAGGGACACACTCCCAACGGGTAACAACCAGCTGGACCTTTATTGCAGAATGCTGGCAATTTATTAAAGGGGTTGTCCAGGATTACAAAAAAAAAAAAAGGTTGCTTTCTTCCAAAAACTGCACCACTCCTGTCCATGGGTTGTGTCTGGTATTGGCAGCTTGGTTCCTTTGGAGTCAATGGGGCAAAGCTGCAATACCACACACAACCTGAGGACAGGGGTGGAGCTATTTTTTGGAAGAAAGGTATTTTTTTTTCTTAGGCATCTCTATAGGAGTTAAAAAAAATGTCTGAAAAAAGCCCACTGAAAATTTTACAATAAAATGATAAAAGAAATCTGCAAAGAAATGTGAAAAAAGAAAAATGGTAAAACACAAAGTCATTTATCAAACTGGTGTAAAGTAGCCCATAGCAACCAATCAAATTCCACCTTTCATTTTTGACAGCTCCTTTGGAAGATAAAAGGTGGAATCTGATTGGTTGCTAGGGGCAACTAAGTCAGTTCTACTTTACACCAGTTTGATAAATGACCCCAAATATTTTAACCGTAAAATATACCATGTGTGGAGGAAGCCTAACGACCTCTGAGGTCCCGAGGGAAGTATCCGGGGGTCATTACTCACCCTGAGGGCAACGTCGAGCAGCAGCAAGAAGAGGGTTGACCGTTGGCGTCCTGGATCATGACTGGTGCAGCTCCTCCATCAATTGCTAGTTGTCGTCTCCTCCCTGGTGGGCGCGGTGGACGTGGCGATCAGTTCCGCGCAGTCTACCGCTCATTAATCCACCTTCTCACTTAATCAAATTAAGAACGCTGCAAATAATGGAGCGGTCGGGGAGTTATCACTGGCAGAAAACTGTCTCTCACAATTTACGGCCGGCAGTAAACGGCGCCATGTCACCGGCGGCTCCAGACGCAGCTAAAAAACACAGCGGCAACATAAAATCAGAACGGTGCTACGAGACAAGGGCTTTATGGCGCAATCATCGTTTTCTGGACATCCGCAGGTCAAGAGGGGGGGGGGAGCGGTAAAATGTCTAGTAATCGGCTGGGCGACAGTCTCCACCATTGGGCAGGATTACGCGGTTGATTACTGCGACATACTGGTCATCGCTTCAGGGACAGTCAAGATCAAAAAGTATTTCCGAATGGTTGCGTCATGGAATATAGGATATAGTGCGGGAGGGGGAGGGGTGTCACCACCATTCAGGAGCCTTGGAAAGCTGAGTGAGGGCTCCTGTGGGAGCTGTAATGGCAGCCATATTGGCTGAGACATGAAGGGGGAGACTTATCAAACCTGGTGCAAACTAAAACTGGCTTAGTCACCCATAGCAACCAATCAGATTCCATCTTTCATTTTTCAGAGCTCCTTTGGAAAATGAAAGATGAAATCTTATTGGTTGCTATGGTCAACTAAGCCAACCAGTCAAATACCACCTATTATTTTCCAAAGGAGCTCTGAAAAATGAAAGGTGGAATCTGATTGGTTGCTATGGACAACTATGCCAGTTTTTCTTTACTCTGGTTTTGATAAATTTCCCCCAAAGGAATGAATTCTATGGAGAAGATCTATCAAAACTGGTGCAAAGTAAGTAAAACTTCCATGGGTACCATAATCAGGGGCCATCACTAAACAGTCAGGCCCTTCAACTGGACTAGGGGGAATATCACGATCGGCGTAACTGTCACATACGTGACACGGAGGGAGGAAAAGAGGGAGGCCCTGCCCTAGTGAGAGGGAAGGTGGTGACCCCTGACTCACCTTGCGACTGGCGCCTGGCTGCCCTGTCGTCCCTAGACGGGTTCCTCACCCGTACGCCGATCACGTGCCTAAAACCCTGGCTTTCCCTAGGATGAGCCCTAGATAGTGAACAGGGCGGTGGGAACACTAGTCCGCACCATTAGCTCTAAAGGAAAACACCAAGGGGAGGACAGACAATACAAACTAAACATATAATCCCAGGAGGGCAACAACAGGAGACAACAAAAGCCCAACAGGGATCCGGAGGGTAGCACTCTGTAACAACAACCAGATTCTCAGCTCCAGTGGGTCAGCATAGATGTCCAGGCAGGAAGCTCTATAACTGGCAACAAGAGAAGTGTGAGAGGAGAATATAAGGAGTTTGGGAGTGGCAGACAAGAAACAGCTGAGGAGGAGAAGCTACGGATCCCTGAGTGAGACAAAAAGGATAGCAAGGCAAACACAGAAAACAAACACTAAGAAACACCGTGATCTTTAGACATAGAGCGCGCAGCCACCCGCTGCGACTTCCTGACCTCGGGTATAACGGAGTCAGACGTGGCTCCTGACACCCTCGTGACAGTACCCCCCCTTTCACGAGGGGCCTCCGGACACTCAGGACCAGGTCTCTCCGGATGAGAGACATGGAAAGCCTGAATCAACCTGTTGGCGTTTACCTCTGACGCTGGAACCCACATTCTTTCCTCGGGACCGTAACCCCTCCAATGCACCAGATACTGAAGAGAGCGGCGGACCCGACGAGAATCAACAATTCTGGATATTTGAAACTCCAGATTACCATCCACAACAACAGGAGGAGGTGGCAGCGGTGATGGTTCTAGAGGTGGAACATACTTCTTGAGCAGCGACTTATGGAAGACGTTATGGATCTTAAAAGTCTGAGGTAGCTCCAGGCGAAAAGCCACAGGGTTAATGACGGCTACAATTTTATAAGGACCAATGAACCTAGGACCCAGTTTCCAAGAGGGAACCTTCAACTTAATATTCCTAGTAGACAACCACACATAGTCATTCACTCCTAGGTCCGGACCTGGCGACCGTTTCTTATCGGCCATGCATTTGTATTTACCACTCATATTTTTCAAGTTAGCTTGCACCTTCTGCCATACCGATGAAAGAGATGAAGAAAACCGTTCCTCTTCGGGAACCCCAGAAGACCCCCCCCTCTTTGAAAGTACAAAATTGGGGATGAAAACCGTATGCACCAAGAAATGGTGACTTGCCAGTGGATTCCTGACGGCGATTATTTATGGCAAACTCGGCTAACGGTAAATATGATGACCACACCTCTTGGTTTTCAGACGCAAAACACCTTAAATATGTTTCTAGGTTTTGGTTGGTACGCTCAGTCTGTCCATTCGACTGAGGATGGAAAGCTGAGGAAAAGGATAAGTGTACCCCTAAACGGGTACAAAAAGCTTTCCAAAACTTAGAAATAAACTGGGTTCCCCGATCCGAAACCACATCGGAAGGGACCCCGTGAAGCTTCACGATTTCACTGATAAACACCTGAGCAAGAGTCTTAGCATTAGGAAGTGCGGGTAGCGCAATAAAGTGTACCATTTTGCTAAACCTGTCTACTACTACCAAGATAACTGTTTTACCCGCAGACAAAGGTAAGTCAGTGATGAAATCCATTGATAGATGTGTCCATGGTCTATTGGGGATGAAAAGTGGCAATAAAGACCCTGCTGGACGTGTATGAGAGACTTTCGCGCGTGCACAAGTAGAACAAGTAGACACGAAATCTATTACATCCTGACGCAACCTTGGCCACCAAAAACGACGAGACAATAGCTCCAAGGTTGCTTTACTACCCGGGTGCCCAGCAAGTGCCGAATTATGATGTTCCTTCAATAACTCAAGACGCAGGTTTAACGGTACAAACAATTTCTCTGAGGGGCAAGAGGCCGGGGCGTCCCCCTGGGCCTCTAACACCTTTCCCTCTAGAACAGAGTGTACAGCAGAGACAACCACTCCTCTTTGTAAAATAGGTACCGGATCACTAACATTACCCCCTCCAGGGAAACTACGAGACAATGCGTCTGCCTTGGTATTTTTTGCCCCAGGACGATAGGTGATTACAAAGTTAAATCTGGTAAAGAATAGCGACCACCTAGCTTGTCTAGGGGTGAGACGCTTAGCCGATTCTAGGTACAGAAGGTTTTTGTGATCCGTAATTACCGTGACGGGGTGGATTGCTCCCTCTAAGAAGTGACGCCACTCTTCAAACGCCAGTTTAATCGCCAACAGTTCCCTATTTCCAATATCATAGTTCTTTTCTGCTGCAGATAATTTTTTGGAAAAGAAAGCGCAAGGACGCCATTTGCCAGGAGACGGACCCTGAGACAATACAGCCCCCACTCCCACCTCCGACGCATCAACTTCAACAATAAAAGGCTGGGAGACATCAGGTTGAATTAGGACAGGTGCCGAGGTAAATCTCTCTTTTAGAGAGGAAAATGCAATTTTAGCGGCGTCAGACCATTTAGAAAAATCAGTCCCCTTCCTAGTCATGTCAGTAAGGGGTTTAACGATCACTGAATAATTTTTAATAAACTTTCTGTAGAAATTTGCGAAACCCAAAAACCGTTGTAGAGCTTTAAGGTTCTCAGGAAGATCCCAATCTAAAATTGCCTGGACCTTCCCAGGATCCATACGGAAACCTGAAGCAGATAATAGATATCCCAGGAATTGTATTTCCTGAACGGCGAAGACACATTTTTCCATTTTCGCATATAATTTATTCGTCCGTAGGACCTGCAGTACTTGCCTGACATGTACTTCATGTGTTTTCAGATCAGCCGAATAAATTAAGATATCATCTAGGTATATGACTACAAACCTGCCGATGAGATGACTAAAAATATCATTAACGAAATGTTGGAAGACAGCAGGGGCATTGGTCAGACCGAAAGGCATGACTAAATTTTCGTAATGCCCCTCAGGGGTGTTAAAAGCTGTCTTCCACTCATCCCCTTCCTTGATACGAATCAGATTGTAGGCCCCCCTAAGATCAAGTTTGGAGAACCACCTAGCACCCGCAATCTGATTAAAAAGGTCAGGAATGAGAGGAAGAGGGTATGGGTCTCGGACGGTTATCCGGTTTAGCTCACGGAAATCTAGGCAAGGACGCAGGCCCCCATCTTTCTTTTTAACAAAGAAAAACCCTGCAGCCACGGGTGAAGAAGAGGGTCTGATGTGTCCCTTGGCCAGACTCTCGGAGATATAATCTTTCATGGCTTGTCTCTCGGGACCCGAAAGATTATACAACCTGGACTTGGGTAATTTTGCACCGGGAATCAGGTTAACCGGGCAATCATAAGGACGATGAGGTGGTAGCTTCTGACAACCCTTTTCAGAAAAAACGTCCTCAAAGTCCGAAATAAATGTAGGTAGGGAAGCTATGGAGGCGATTAAGCAATTGTTATTTAAGCAATTCTCTCTGCAATGCTCACTCCACTCCAATATCTCCCTGGCCTGCCAATCCACCACTGGATTGTGCGCTACCAACCAGGGAAGACCCAATACCACATGAGAGGGAAGGCCCTCCAGAACGTAACATGAAAGACGCTCCTTATGGTGGTCCCCTACCCGAAGATGTAAGTTATGGACAACGTGAGTGAGGTTTCTCTGAGACAGAGGAGCAGAGTCAATAGCGAATATGGGAATAGGTCTCTGCAGCGTACAGAGAGACAAACCCATAGTGCGGGCAAAATGGGCATCTATCAAATTTACCCCTGCACCACTGTCTAGAAAAAAAGAAATAGACTCCGTCTTAACACCAAAAACAATAACCGCTGGCAACACAAATTGAGATGTTCGTATGGAGGAAACGTATACCCCCCGGCTGACATCCTCCGCACAGCCTGGGGTTAGTAGTTTTCCGACGGTCTTTTGTTTTTGGGAAAGGAGGGACAGACATTAATGAAATGACCCTTCCCCCCACAGAAAAAACAAGCCCCCCACCTACGGCGAACCTCAGGAGGACGGACCTGACGAGAAGTTCCTCCTAGCTGCATAGGCTCATCCAAGTCAGTACAGACTAACTGCTGCTTGGGAGAGGTTACCGATTGCTCAGGAATTTTCGATCTCTCCCTAAGACGTCTATCTATCCTGATAGAGAGGGACATAACAGCATCAAGGGAAAGGGGGGTCTCATACAGCGCCAGCACATCCTTAACCCTTTCAGATAACCCAGAGCAGAACTGACTCCTGAGAGCCGGGTCGTTCCACTGAGTATCCGTAGCCCACCTGCGGAACTCTGAGCAATATTCCTCTGCTGGCCGATCTCCCTGTAGGAGTCTCCGTAACTTCGACTCAGCCAGGGCGACACGGTCAGGGTCATCATATATGAGACCCAAAGCCCCAAAAAATCCCTCCACTGACCGGAGAGCCTGGGAACCAGGGGGTAACGAGAACGCCCAGGATTGCGGGTCCCCCTGAAGCAGGGAAATAACAATCCCCACCCGCTGTTCCTCATTATCTGAGGAGTAAGGGCGCAGCTTAAAATATAATTTGCAGGCCTCACGGAACAACACAAATTTGTCCCTTCCCCCAGAGAATCTGTCAGGAAGAACAACCTTGGGTTCTGTAACAACCTGGTTACCCATAGCAACCGCTGGGCTTACGGTCTGCTGCATTTGCTGCTGCTGTTGGAGGACAGACGCCTTCAATCCTGCCACCTCCAAAGACAGGCCTTGAAGCTGTTTTGCCAAAGCAGCAATAGGATCCATATTGGATTCTAAGTAGAGAAAAAAAAAAAAAAATTATATATATTTTTTTTTTTTCTCAAAAAAAATAAGGGCCAGTTATAATATCACGATCGGCGTAACTGTCACATACGTGACACGGAGGGAGGAAAAGAGGGAGGCCCTGCCCTAGTGAGAGGGAAGGTGGTGACCCCTGACTCACCTTGCGTCTGGCACCTGGCTGCCCTGTCGTCCCTAGACGGGTTCCTCACCCGTACGCCGATCACGTGCCTAAAACCCTGGCTTTCCCTAGGATGAGCCCTAGATAGTGAACAGGGCGGTGGGAACACTAGTCCGCACCATTAGCTCTAAAGGAAAACACCAAGGGGAGGACAGACAATACAAACTAAACATATAATCCCAGGAGGGCAACAACAGGAGACAACAAAAGCCCAACAGGGATCCGGAGGGTAGCACTCTGGAACAACAACCAGATTCTCAGCTCCAGTGGGTCAGTATAGATGTCCAGGCAGGAAGCTCTATAACTGGCAACAAGAGAAGTGTGAGAGGAGAATATAAGGAGTTTGGGAGTGGCAGACAAGAAACAGCTGAGGAGGAGAAGCTACGGATCCCTGAGTGAGACAAAAAGGATAGCAAGGCAAACACAGAAAACAAACACTAAGAAACACCGTGATCTTTAGACATAGAGCGCGCAGCCACCCGCTGCGACTTCCTGACCTCGGGTATAACGGAGTCAGACGTGGCTCCTGACACCCTCGTGACAGGGAAATTTATCAAAACTGGTGCATAGGAAAACTGGCTTAGTTGCCCATAGCAACCAATCAGAATGATCGTTTCATTTTTCAGAGCTCCTTTGGAAAATAAAAGGTGGAATCTGATTGGTTGGTTTATTTGACCAATCAGGTTCATTCTTTTATTTTCCAAAGAAGCTCTGAAAAATGAAAGATGATATTTGATTGGTTGCTATGGGCAACTAAGCCAGTTTTACTTTACACCAGTTTTGATAAAATATCCCCCTAGTCCAGTTGAAGGGCCCGACCCTTTAGCGATGGGGCCCCCCTGATTATGGTACCCATAAAGTAAGATGCTCCCCTGCGCTTGTACCGACTCCCACTGCGTCTTCTGCTTTCCTTGCACTTTTCTCTCGGAGAACAGACTGTGCTGCAAACACTAAAAAAGCCTTGGTCCCCCTAAGGGAGCGTAAAGTGGGAAGTGTCTCTGCTCCCCGGGAGCGTGTCCTGTGAGGACGGAACCAGCAGATCCTATCTGTCTTATTAGCTTGCAGACAATGCCGCCATAAATATCGCCTTCTTTTCTGGGAGCGGCGGTGTCACCAGGCTGGAGGGGCGCACAATGACGCTTCCCCTGCCGAGATGTCCTTGCTACAGGGCTGCCCGGATACACAGCCACGCTCCGCGCTTTAATTACCTGCTGGAGCCAGCTTTATGTCCCTGCTTTACATTCACTTAAAAATCACATTAAATGCGACGAGGAGAATACTGAGGAGGAGGAGAGCGCGGGCTCAGGTGGAGGGAGACGGAAAGGAGGTCACTAACTTATGTCTTGTACTCCAGTCACATCCAAAGCTGCATTCACAACTCCACTGTTACATGATGTCCTATCCTACAGTCACATACAGATCTGCATTCACAATGCCATTGTTACAGCTTGTCTTATACTCAAATCTCATATGTCACATCTAAAGCTGCATTTACAGTCCTGTTGTCTTATACTCCTGTCACATCCTCATACACGTTCACAACACTGCTGCTACATCATATATTATACTTCAGTCACATCCAGAGCTGCATTCACAATTCTGCTGGTGTCCTGGCTGTTAGCACTCATAGGTGGATTTTCCATTCAGGTATTTGGGAAATCTGGGTGACAACCCCCGAGGACACTGTAACAGCGGTCATATTGGATATCACCCTGATTTCCCAAAGTCATGACTGTGGGTGAACAGAGACAGAAGACAAATACTGGATGCAGCTGTAACAAACCCTCAGCTGTGAGAAGTGTTAGGTCAGGACTGTTTTTTCTGCCACCAAGAATGTTGGAATCCACTGACAGCAAGCAGAGGTTTTGAAATGGTGAGGACTGAAAACACTATGTATGCTGTGCCTGTCGATGGGCGCAGCGTCGCAGTCCCTGAGGTTTATATCCCCCCCCCCCCCCCCGTAGTTTATTACAGATGTGTGATATATGTCATCAGTGGATGCGGGTCGGTGGCGAGTAACGATTATTGCTCCCTCGGTGGCGGAATTAATTATGGGAATATTAGCAATTTCTGTGTAACGGCCGCGCGGTGCCGGAGTCATAGATCTTCTCGTCTGCAGCTCATAAACGGCGAGACTCCTGAGATTACTCTGCCCTGAAAGGGTTAATACCGCCAGACGGCTTTCCCAGACTCATCAATGGACAGTTTGCTAATGGTGACCTTAATGACATACCGTCAGCAGTGCCCGCCACCATCTTATATTTCAGCAGTGCCCGCCAGAATCTTATACACCAGCGGTATCCACCACCATCTGATATGTCAGCAGTGCCCGCCACCATCTTATATGTCAGCAGTGCCCACCACCATCTTATACGTCAGCAGTATCCGCCACCATCTTATACGTCAGCAGTGCCCGCTACCATCTTATATGTCAGCAGTGCCCACCACCATCTTATACGTCAGTAGTGCCCACCACCTTCTTACACGTTAGCAGTGCCCACCACCATCTTATACGCCAGCAGTGCCTGCCATCATCTTATACGTCAGTAGTGCCCACCACCTTCTTATACGTTAGCAGTGCCCACCACCATCTTATACGCCAGCAGTGCCTGCCATCATCTTATATGCCAGCAGTGCCCGCCACCATCTTATATGTCAGCACTGCCTGCCACCATCTTATACTTTAGCAGTAACCGCCACCATGTTATACATCAGCAGTGCCCACCACCATATTAAACGTCAGCAGTGCCCACCACCATCTCATACGTCAGTAGTGCCCACCACCTTCTTATACGTTAGCAGTGCCCACCACCATCTTATACATCAGCAGTGCCCATCACCATCTTATACATCTGAAGCGTCTGCCACCATCTTATACGTCAGCAGTGCCCACCACCATCTTATACGTCAGCAGTGCCCACCACCATTTTATACGCCAGCAGTGCCCACCATTATCTTATACATCTGAAGCGCCCGCCACCATCTTATACGTCAGAAGTGCCCGTCACCATCTTATATGTCACCACTAGTGCGTGCCACCATCTTATACGTCACCACTAGTGCCCACCACCATCTTATACGCCAGCCTTATACTCCAACATCTGCCTCTCTGCAGCAATGCAGTGTACGTTATCAGCTACATTACGTCCTGTTCTCCACTCACATCCAGAGCTGCACTCACACTTCTGAACATTTGCTTTTCCTGATCCCTCACACCTCATTACTGCCCCCTGCTGGTTGAGCACATGTCACGAGCATGCTCCACTGTACTGCATTGTGGGAGATGTGGTGTTTACACCGCCATACGATAATCTATTACCGCAATCCATCATCGTTACACATAAAATGGCGCTGCGTCTGCCCAGCTACAGGAACTCATCACGTAAGTGCGCGGTCTCTATTATCTTCATTACACCTTTCCCGGAGACTAATCTTTATAAGTCTTTCATTTTCTAAATTTCCTCCATTTTCAGATGCAATAAATTGTCGAAATATAAATAAATGTGACCGAAGACGATTAGAGCGCAGCTCTAATGGAGAGATAAGTGGCGGATTCAGTCGCCGGAATCTATCTTCCTATATAAATACCTGAGGAGATGGAGGTGACGCTGCTGACACTTCTTGTCTCTGCAGAAAGCAGCAATATTTCAGGGCTCGCTTTAAAATCACAGGTAGATGATAGCGGGCGTCTGCCGCACGCCCACAAAACAATGAGAAGTGACTGCTGCATACGGCTGATTGATGGAGAGGGCGCTGCTGAGGGGGGTAACCCGAGGATTTCCAATTTGATGTAGATGCATCAATGTCCTGCCCGATCCCATCCACCAACGGTGAAATGTGGCACCAAGAAGACGTCTGCAATGCGGGGGGATCACTTCTACAGGACTAAAAGATGGGGGGGGGGAGGTGCAGCCTGTAAATTACTCAATTATATGATAAAAAGTTCAGCAACTTTTTAACAAACTTTCTTCATCATTTTTAAGATCTCTGCTTGCTGTTAGCAAATGGGAACATTCTTGGTATTATTCAGAGGTTGAAAACCCATCTAAACCTAATTCTTCTCACAGCTGAGGATTTGTTACAATTGGATCCAGTCTAAAGAAGCCTCTGGGGTTTGAACACCCTGAACTCCAGACTGGTACTGTCACGATGGGGAGTGCGGGAAAACTCCCCACCATATAACGTGGATAAACAGGGAAGCAGCTAGGCCTGGACACCAGGAAAACCTCATAAAGCCGCCCTAATCCTGGCCCTGACTCCTCACACCATTTGAGCAGATCCAGATGGTAGGTGGACTCATACACAGGAACCTAGGACCCTGAGTCTCCCTGATGATTCCTGAATAAAGGTAAGGAGCTATAGATGACCTGTTACTCCAGAACGTGGATGAACAGGAGTCTCACAGGCCAAGCAGCAAAGGTAAGGGAAGACAGTGAGCAGCAACTCGGCAGGTAAGAACCCAGTGATAAGACAACACACCAGAACAAAGCACTTACCTGCTGTAGCAACAGGATGAGACACCAGCACCAAGACCACCTGGACCCCTATGCGGACCTGAATGCATGACCGCCCCAGGCAGAGCTGCTCACTGACTTGTGGTTGCCCCTCCGGGAAACCCAGGGGCCCTCTCACCAAAGACACAGACAGACAGGGGAATGTCTAGCAACCATGCTGGACAACACACCAAACAGACCAGAAATGGAACACAACACTAGACATAACAACACACCCTGTACATAAACCCTCACCAAACAAATACAAGGTAAGGAAGGGGAAAATACATAAGGAAGACATCAGATGACCTTGATGTCTAACTAGGTGGCCCTCACACTGGAAGGATGGAATATCCAGCGCAGGAGCATAGCTCCAGCACACACCAAGGCTAGAAAACTACTGACCTCAACAGAAGTTAACCCCTCCAGCACGAGACCAGGAAAGAACCAGAAGAAGGAGGAAAGCACAAACAAGCTACACCACAACGTGTTGCCGCTGGAAACCAACATGCACGGCTAACGTGTCACGGCGCACAACAACAAGATCATGACACAGCCGTGACAGGTACTCTGTAACAGACTATCAGGAAAGGAGAAGCAGAATGCCCATGTATACTGCAGTTATGTAAGAGTTAAACCACACTGTGTATAGTTAAAATACTGCGCTGTATAGACTGTACATTGGTGGGAGTGGAGGGGTTAAATGCCAATGCAATGCTAGGCTGAGTCATGGGTCGGTGTAGGGGTCACATTGCTGTCTCCATGACCACCTGGTCAGAGCATGCAGTGAACAGTGACGGCAGTGTGCTGGGAAATGCCAATACTGCTAGTGGAGAGAGGACCAGCCTCATACTGTGTGGTAGTTAGCTAGCAAGTGGAGGTGCTTGCAAATGGACAGAATAGCTCAGAGGTAGAAGAGCAGTAACACACACAGCAGCAGGGAAGGGCAGCCTGGAGCAACGGTGGCCGATTTAAACTCCCTAGTTCATACATCCTTGAGTGTCAGAGTACCTGTGAGAAGCCAAGTCAGAAGAAACAGTCCTGCCAGCATTCACAAGTACGGAAACGCCTGTGTGTGCATAGTGTGCATGCTTCTCCTAGCCACGTGGCCTGTAACAAGCAACATCAGCCATCTTCATTGCTGTCACTGAGAGGAAGGCTCCCGGGCAGGTTGTCATTAAACTCCACAGTACAATTATTATCTATCTGCAGGGATACTTACTGGGAGCTGTATTTACGCCTTCCAGATGGGGAAGGAGACTTACTGAGCACTGTATTTACAGCTGCCAAAGGAGAAATTAGACTGACTTGGAACTTATTAAGGACTATATTTACAGCTCTTAGAGGTGGAAGGAAACGGACAGGTTACCTACTGGGTACTATATTTACACCTGTTAGTGAGGGAAGAAGACTAACTAACTAACTGAGAACCTAGGACTATATATAGGGCTGTCAGTGAAGGAAGAAGAGGGGAAACTTATTAGATACTATGTTTTTTTGGCTGCCAGAGTGGGAAGGAGAGTTACTAGTGACTATAAATACAGCTGCCAGTGGGGAGGGGGGAGACTAACTGAGAACTTACTGGGGATTAAATAAAGGAGCTGTCCAGGATTAGAAAAACATTGTTGCTTTATTCCAAAAACTGTTTCATACCTGCAGCTCAGCTCCTTTGAAGTGAATGAGGCTGAGCTGTAATACCACACATGACCTGTAGACGGGCGCTGTGCTGTTTTTGGAAGAAAGCAACCATCTTTTTCTACTCCCGGACCAGCCCTTGACTGACTGGGAACTTATTAAGGACTATTTCTATAGCTGTTAGAGGTGGAAGGAAACTGACAGGGTACTTACTGGGGACTATAATTACACATGATAGTGGGGAAGAAGACTTATTGAGAACTTACTCAGGACTATATATAGGGCTGTCAGTGAAGGAAGGAGACTGGAACTTACTGGTAACTATATTTATGGCTACCAGAGAGGGAAGGAGAGTTACTAGTGAATATATTTACAGCTGTCAGTGGAGGGAGGAGACTGAGTGGAAAAATACTAAGGGCTATAGTTACAGCTGCCAGAGGAAGGAGGAGACAGACTGGGTTCTTACTGGGGACTCTTTACAGCTGCCAGAGGGGGAAGAAGATTTACTAGGAACAGAATGAGGACTATAGTTACAGATGCCAGGAGAAATAAGAAACTTACTGGAAACTATATACTGAAGGATACTGGTGTTGATGTGAAGCAGAGGGGGGAGAGAAAGTCATAGAAATTGGTCATGTGCCTCGAAACCCTCCCACAACATCACATATTACCAATTGCGCTGAGTAGGAAAAAGAGCTAAAAAATGTTCAAGAAGTGAAAACGACAAAGTAGTTTAAAATAGCGGATGATTCCTCAGTATCAGAACTGTCTGTGCTGCCGGAGAGCTGCCAGAAGAGCTCACACTCCACATATCCCCACAGCTATCATGTCTTACACTCCAGTCACTTCCAGAGCTGTACCGACAGCTCTGTTGACTTTCTGCTTTCAGGCTGCAGGAGCTCACATCTTCCTGCCCCTCCTGCTGGTTTACTGTCTGTGATGCAGAGAGGAGGATGAAAGATGTCATCATGGCGGAATGGAGAAGATGAAGCCCCTTTCTTCTGCCTGAGAACCCAGGATGGTTTACGAGGGACTTTCTACAGGGCAGAAGATCAGAGTGCACGGCCCTAGGCCAGTGCAGTCAGCAGAATTTTAGATGCTGCTTTGTATGTGACTGAAGTAGAGGACATGATGTCATGACAGAATTGTAGATGCAGCTTTGGATGTGACTGGAACGTAAGGCAAGACGTAACAACAAAATTGTATCTGCAGTTTTGGAAGCAACAAAAAGTATAAGACAAGACGTAACAAGAGAATGGTGTTTGTAGATCGTTATGTGACTAGAGGATAAGGCATGATGTCATAGTGGAACTGCGAATACAGCTTTGGATGTGACCGGAGTATAAGACAAGAGGTGACATAAGTGTAAATGCCGCTTTAGATGTGATATAAGACAAGCTATAACAATTTTTGTGACCAGAGGATAGGACATGATATGACTGCTGTAGATACAGCTCTAGATGTGACTGGAGTATAAGACATGATTTACAACAATACATATATATTATATTTAGACAAACTTTAAAATATTGCAAACTATTCGGTGTCGATCTGGAAAAGGTCCATTTACGCGAGAACCATTCTGGGTGCCATCCCTTTAAATCATTGGCTTTGTGTAATGGACGCAGCGGCGATAACGGGTATTATAAAAAGAAAGGATCAGCGTCTTTTCCAGGAGAGGCGGCCGCCTTGGGTTCTGAGGCAGCGGAAAGGGGCTTCAGTTTTGGCCTCATTTCACCTCAATTTTAGCGCAGATTCCACCAGCAACATCCCAAACGTCTACGGCGGCGCCGACTTCTCCGCGGATCATCAAACCGAGCAATTTTACTGTAATCGTCTTGAAACGTCCCCCATTATCTTATCACAAAGTGACACACAATGAAATTCCCATCTGCTTGAAGCATCAGCCGGGATAAAAGCCTCATTTCCAGCCGGGGTTATTTTTGGGTCTTTTTTTTTATTTATTTTTTATTGTGTTTTGTCTTTTTTTTGTTGACTGAAAAAGCAGACAAGCGGGGGATGGGGAGGAGGTATGTGTGTATATGGGGGGGGGGTGCAGCTTTCAATGGGGAGTTAAAGATGAATAACAACGAACGTTTACACGAAATTTCATGCAGATTTTGGGGCGTATTCCTCGCTCTAATCCACATGCAGTTTCCGCAACCCCGTTCACAGGCATAGAAAAATTTCTCGAAATTCTGAAATGGTTTGTCACTAAAATTTTGGGTGGAAAATGCAAGGCTTTGTCCCATTGATCACCAAAGGGGACAGTCCTCGTTTGGAAGTGCAAAGTGCGGTAGGAATTCCTGCTGGGGAAAATACACATGAAATTTTAATCCACCGCGTGAACGTAGACTTAAAGGGCCGGTGTCCAGTCTTCTGTAAATGAAATCCGTCATAAACATTGGCGCAGACTTCTGTGACTTTTCACACTCCTTGCCACTTTTTTTTTTTTTTAAGTGGGAAAAGTGGGAGGTCTGTTGTATGAACTGCCAGAAAGTGCCCCAAAATCATTAAAGGGGCTGTTCTAGGAGTATTGCAGCCTCTTCCTAGGCCAGTGACATCACGTTCATTGGTCACAGGGCCTAGGCGCAGCTCAGTTCCATTCACGTGCTGCAATACCAAACACAGCCACTAGACAATTAATGGCGCTGTTCTTGGTAAGCTGAAAGGCTTCTTTAAACAGCAGATCAGTGGTGGTGGCGGGTGGCGGACCCCCGCCGATCTGATATCCTGGAGATAGGTCATCAATATTAAAGACAACTCCTTTAAGAGGCCAGTGCCTCTTAATAAATTTGACAAACTTCACTGGCATATGAAACCTTCTCTCTGTTTATGAGTCCAGACTGATACATTTACTGATACATTGTAGCAAACTTTCATGGCAGGGGAGGGATTTGTGCTGATGATTAGGAATGAGCGAACCCGAACTTTGCGAGTACTCGGACCCGAACTTTTTCACTGAAGTCCGGGTTCGGCGCTCGGGCGATTTTGTTATTTTCCGTTATTACAGGGTCATATCGGAAAATATTAGCATTCTTAAGACAGAATGCAAAACAATATGGCCATTTAGGGGTTAAAAAAAATAAATCATTACATCCACTTCATCGCGCTGCAGCATCTTCTTCTATCTTCACTGAACAGGACCTGCCAAAGGACCTGCGATGTGCGCGATGACGTCACCGCGCTCTCCCATGCGGTGACGTCATCACTCATATTGCAGGTCCTTTGGCAAGTCCTGTTCAGTGAAGATAGAAGAAGCTGCTGCGGCGCGATCAAGTGGATGAGGTGAGTTGTTTGTTTATTTTTTTAACCCCTAAATGGTCATATTGTTTTTCATTCTGTCTTAAGAATGCTATTATTTTCCGAAATTACGATATTATAACGGAAAATAATAAAGTGAAGTTTGGGTCCCAATTGTTTTCAATAGTGTTCGGGGTCAAGTTCTGGTTCCGAACCCGAACTTTGACCTGAAGTTCATCCGAACACGAACTTCCATGGATTCGCTCATCCCTACTGATGATGTCTTTAGCTCACATCGCATTTCCTACACACCTTTTAGCATAAACGCCAATGTTCCCATTCACTGACATTTCACCCGGGTTCTATAAAATATTAACACATCTGTAGCTGGGGTAACACACGCTATTGATATCAGACCTTATGGATTATGACAGCAACCAGCAGTCTGGGTCTCCACCATCCTTATCGACTATTATAAATTACCTTGAATAGTCATGTGACACGTGGCTTGTTTTATGCACAAGGCAAACAAGGTATAAAATTAAAAATATCAAAAATTATCAGTTGCACATGTAACACCCCAGAGTGGTGTTACCATTTCAGGACCTTGCTACTGTGTTTATTGGTCTAACTTCATGTCATCTTATGCATTTATTCCAGGTCCTCAACACTGTGCATTTCTAATGTTATGTAACTGTTCATGTAATTTGCCTGGTTCACCAGCAGGTGGCAGCAAATATGGCAGAACTACAGTTAAAGAGTGGAACTAACCATTCCATTCTAACCCCCCTCTGTAGGGGAGTGGGCCAGCCCTACTTCCTGCAGGAAGGATGGGGACCAGTTAGAGTTAGTCTAGGTTACCTCCTGCTAGGGGACAGGTGTACAGGGGCAGGTCTCTGCTGGACGTGCCCACACCAACCAGAGCACTCTAAGCTCTGCTGGCCATAGAGGCCAAAGCTTGAAGCCTCAGGAGCCAGGAGGAAAGTTCCCTGGCATAACCTAGAGTCAGACTACAAAGAGAAGTGCAGCATACAGAAAAAGCTGAGTTATACAGCCAGCCTGTCAGTACAGCAGAGAGAACCAGAGACATAGCAGAGTTGACTTTGCCTGCCAGTTTCATGCTAAAGCCTGCTGGAACCAAGTCAAAGCCTGAAACCGTTTTGGAAAAAACATTTACTCAAGTAAATCTGCCATTGTAGTTCATCTCAAGGTTTGGACTCAAGTTATTCTTTTATCCCTCAATTCTTCCCCCTATTTATTGCTTCGGAGCCAAAGCCTGGGGACCAGCGGTATCCAGGTAGGAGCACCGTGACACACATAGAGAGACATTTTAGGCAGCAACATACCACTCAGCATTTCCTACACCTGGGACGCACGACATAAAGGGCCTGTTGCACACACCTGCGATTCTAATTGTGCCCACCACAGGGGGCGATATTGCAGAAATTTCTATCCCCAGAACGAAAACTTAAATCCAAACTCTTGATGCCGCTGAGTATTTATTTAGATGAGCAGCAAATACATGGCAATAGCTTCAGCAAAAAAAACTATATGGAAAATGAAGCAAAAACACTGAGATTTGGAGTTAACAAGTCTTCACTAATGAAACAACTCCATTGAAATCGTTAAAAAAAAGCTGTCAGAATACATTTCTTCCTCAATAGTCGCCTGAAAGAGCTTCTTCATAATTAAGATGCTATTCACTGTGTAGACAGAGGGGGGAGGGACATGGGTTAAATCATCATTGACATGAAGATACGCCAACATACACTTCTTGTGTTCCTGCTATCAGGACCCCAGAATTGTGATCCCCACTAGATACACAGTAATGAGTCAATCTGCTGAACTGCTCATGCAGGACTAGGATGGAATAAATTCTCAACCTCCATATGCAAATAGGAAAGGCAGAAAACAGAGATATTAAAAATGGTCAAAAATATAACTACTATAATACTGCTCCTATGTACAAGAATATAACTACTATAATACTGCTCTGATGTACAAGACTATAACTACTATAATACTGACTCCTATGTACAAGAATATAACTACTATAATACTGTTTCTATGTACAAGAATATAACTACTATAATACTGCTGCTATGTACAAGAATATAACTACTATAATACTGCTCCTATGTACAAGAATATAACTACTATAATACTGCTCCTATTTACAGAATATAACTACTATAATACTGCTCCTATGTACAAGAATATAACTACTATAATACTGCTCCTATGTACAAGAATATAACTACTATAATACTGCTCCTATGTACAAGAATATAACTACTATATTACTGCCTCTTTTGTACAAGAATATAACTACTATAATACTGCCTCCTATGTACAAGAATATAACTACTATAATACTGCCTCCTATGTACAAGAATATAACTACTATAATACTGCTCCTATGTACAAGAATATAACTACTATATTACTGCCTCCTATGTACAAGAATATAACTACTATAATACTGCTCCTTTGTACCAGAATATAACTGCTATAATACTGCCTCCTATGTACAAGAATATAACTACTATAATACTGCTCCTATGTACAAGAATATAACTACTATAATACTGCTCCTATGTACAAGAATATAACTACTATAATACTGCTCCTATGTACAAGAATATAACTATTATAATACTGCTCCTATGTACAAGAATATAACTACTATAATACTGCCTCCTATATACAAGAATATAACTACTATTATACTGTTTCTATGTACAAGAATATAACTGCTATAATACTGCTCCTATGTACAAGAATATAACTACTATAATACTGCTCCTATGTACAAGAATATATCTACTATAATACTGCTCCTATGTACAAGAATATAACTACTATAATACTGCTCCTATGTACAAGAATATAACTACTATAATACTGCTCCTATGTACAAGGATATATCTACTATAATACTGCTACTATGTACAAGAATATAACTGCTATAAATACTGCTGCTATGTACAAGAATATATCTACTATAATACTGCCTCCTATGTACAAGAATATAACTACTATAATACTGCTCCTATGTACAAGAATATAACTACTATAATACTGCTCCTATGTACAAGAATATAACTACTATAATACTGCCTCCTATGTACAAGAATATAACTACTATAATACTGCCTCCTATGTACAAGAATATAACTACTATAATACTGCTCCTATGTACAAGAATATAACTACTATAATGCTGCTCCTATGTACAAGAATATAACTACTATAATACTACCTCCTATGTACAAGAATATAACTACTATAATACTGCTCCTATGTACAAGAATATAACTACTATAATACTGCTCCTATGTACAAGAATATAACTACTATAATACTGCCTCCTATGTACAAGAATATAACTACTATAATACTGCCTCCTATGTACAAGAATATAACTACTATAATACTACCTCCTATGTACAAGAATATAACTACTATAATACTGCCTCCTATGTGAGTCGCTCTGTGACGTCACGCTGTGCGCGCTAGCCGACAGCAGGAGGAAGAATTTCGCAGGAGGTGCCTGTGAGGAGCGGCTGCGTCCAGGAGCAGGAGAGGTAAGTGTTTTATTATTTTTTATCTGAGGCTGCTGGGGGCTGAGAGGCATGGGGCTCTCATCTGAGGTCTGATTGGGGGGTCATTTACATAGACAAGACTATCTGCACATTGTAAAAAAATTTATAAAATAAGCACCACATTATTTTCTGTCCGCCGCCATAAAACAATCTGAAAGTGCCCCTCCCGAGGGGTAAATTATACAATATAACTAGGGGTATCAGGTTACATTATTATACAGGGGTTATATAACTTTTATTTTTGTTTATATTGATAATTATTTGAGTGCGGGTCTGGATGTATGCAGAGTGTATTTGTGTATATATAAGTGTGTGTGTATATGATATATTTATACATACATACGCGCGCGCGCGGCGTGTGTGTTTGTGCTTTAGGGTGCACACCCTAATGCAATAGGCTGCGCACGCCTATGGGCTGTAACGTACATAATTATAGGGCACAGTCATATTTTTATGTTGTTTTACTTTGTCAGGAGCTTAAACCTTAAAACTGCAGGAGACATTGGGACAACAGCGTCACCTGCTGGATGTGGAGGTAATGACGTCGCTCAGCAGGAGCAGCGGAAACACACAAAGAAAGGAACCAACAGTACAGAAGACTATTGGTCGCAGAACATGTCCAACCTAGTGCACTGATACATAGACACAGGAGACATACCAACAGGTAATCTCTCTATTGGAGAGGTCAGTGGTGTAATAATCTGCAGAATACATCACAATGTATCTGTCAGGAGGTAGAGAGGACAGAGCAATGTTCTGCAGATCTTTAATGAGGTCAGTGGTGTAACAATCTGCAGAATGTATCACTATGCATCTGTCAGGAGGTAGAGAGAACAGAGCAATGTTCTGCAGATCTTTAATCAGGTCAGTGGTGTAATAATCTGCAGAATATATCACAATGCATCTGTCAGGAGGAAGAGAGGACAGAGCGATGTTCTGCATATCTCTAGAGAGATCAGTGGTGTAATAATCTGCAGAATATATCACTATGTATCTGTCCTAAGGTAGAGGGGACAGAGCAATGTTCTGCAGATCTTTAATGAGGTCAGTGGTGTAACAATCTGCAGAATGTATCACTATGCATCTGTCAGGAGGTAGAGAGAACAGAGCAATGTTCTGCAGATCTTTAATCAGGTCAGTGGTGTAATAATCTGCAGAATATATCACAATGCATCTGTCAGGAGGAAGAGAGGACAGAGCGATGTTCTGCATATCTCTAGAGAGATCAGTGGTGTAATAATCTGCAGAATATATCACTATGTATCTGTCCTAAGGTAGAGGGGACAGAGCAATGTTCTGCAGATATGTAGAAAGGTAAGTGGTGTAATAATCTGCAGAATATATCACTATGTACCTGTCATAAGGTAGAGGGGACAGAGCAATGTTCTGCATATCTCTAGAGAGATCAGTGGTGTAATAATCTGCAGAATATATCACTATGTATCTGTCATAAGGTAGAGGGGACAGAGCAATGTTCTGCAGATCTGTAGAAAGGTAAGTGGTGTAATAATCTGCAGAATATATCAATGTATCTGTCAGAAGGTATAAGGGATAGAGCAATGATCTGTCTAGGGTTAGTGATGCAATGCTCTGCAGAATATATCATCAGGCATTTACCATAATTCTAAGCCTGTTCCGTCCATACAGGTTGGCGCCTGTTGACCCACAGGTATTGGCGCTCGCCCAGTGCCACCCACAGGCACACATGGCACTACCAGGGACAGTCACTACACGCACAGATGAAAGGCTTCTGTGTCTGATGTATTTTTGATGAACATATGCCCAGAGGGCTCCTGGTGAATTCTGGGTTCCCTCGGCAGGTGAGCGGTTAACGCGTTTCGGACCCCAGGTGCTGCGCTCGTCTCCATCTGGAAGCTTGCAGATTTGGGCACGTGCCTGGTGCCGCACTGAACACGTCTGAGACGAGAGTCTACATGTGAATATTTCATAAGGATAAACTCTCTCCTGCTGCACGCTCAGTGTTCCCGGGGAAGAGCTTTGAAGACGCGTCTTGTAATACCGCCGCGCTCCTCCACAGAATTTAACCCTGGTTTGTTGGAGCGCTCTTACTGGGCCAGATTGATCCACATCGGAGTTAAACAAGGCTGAAGCGTCAGTGGCGCCCCTTGACATTGGCGCGGGGCACCTCACGGTCGGTCTTTCCTTGTACCCTGTGAGCTAAAGATATTGTGATCGCCCCTTATGCAGTTACACTAACACGTGGTGGTGTATTTCATCTTCGCCGCCGCGCTCTGTTTGATGCCTTCTTTTAAATATGCATATATGGCACGGACGACGCAGATGGAGCAGCTCTGGCGTTCAGCGCTGGACTGGAGGGTTGTTTGTAGCCTTGGCCTATACAGGGAGCTTCTCCATGATCACAGCTCCTGGAGGTCAATATCCTCAAGGGTCTGGATGAGTCTTGTAGGAATTTGGCTCTGGGCGCCATCCTGCTGTAGTTGGAGACCACAAAGATTGAGATCCCCAGCGATCGGCTGTGATCTATCAGAGCTTATTTCCCTGCAGTGCCCCTGCAGGTCAAACATAGCATTGCACACTGAAATTACTGGGCTGCCTGTAAAATATAGGGATGTGTCAAGTCCTGCAGGGCAAGAGGTGCATAAGGACTGTGGACAAAAAACGGCAAGGGGTTGGGAAGGGGTTAAAAATATTAAAAGAAATAATACTTACCGGTTCACACCCGCTCTGCTCCATCGCCTCCGCTCCAGTCCTCCCGGCCGGGCTTTGTTTGCATGACTGCAGCGCTGACGTGCCCATATATACCACATGTGACTGCTGCAGCCAATCACTGGTCTCAGTAGTCACGTGCCACATACATGATGTCATCACACAGGAATATGACGTCATAGTGGCCGGGAGGATCGGATTGATGACGCTGGAGCGGATGGGATTTTCGAAGTCGGGCAATGCCTTAAAAAACAAGTTTCTGCTTCTTTATTTTAATAATTTTTGGGGCAATAAAAACGCAATGCCCAGTCTCTAACTTTCTTCATTGTACAGGATAAAATCTCCACATCCCCTGTCATTGTGCACATGGTTAGGTTATACTCCAGTCCCATCCAGAGCTGCAGCTACAATCCATGCAGGACTGTCCCGCTCACAGGGCTGCACAGAGCTGCCCCCTGCTGGCTGTGTCTGCACTGAGCATAGCCTGCGGTTGTAGCATTTATACCAGACTTGTGACCGCAGCTTTTGATGTAACTGGAGTAGTGCTCCATTTTCTAATTCCCTGAGGCTCCTGCACTGAAGCTTCTCCCGCTGGTGTCCAGCAGCCAATCAGCTGTAATGGTGACATGTGGACACCCCTGAGGTCACATTCTGGCCAGTGATTGGCTGCAGCGCTCACGTGACATCTGTTTCATGAGGTTGGACCTGCGGTGGCGGATCCATCGTGATTGACAGGCTCTGGGGTGGCCGACCGACCGACACCCAGGTGACGACTCCCGCTTGGTCTTAACGGTTATCATCCGCTTATGTTCTCCGGAAAGTAGAAGCAGGTGTAAGAACACAGAGGGGGGAGGGGCTGTGACAACCCGTCTATCACTCACTGTCCGTCCATTCAGAATAATTACGAGAGAGTAAAGTCTCTCAATTCATTTATCATTTTAATTGAGATTTAATGAGGGCGCGTTGAGCCCGGGATCATCCATCACGCGCAGGAGATGCCGCTGTGGCAGGAATTTCCAGGTAAGCACATTTGAGCGGTGGAAGAAGGGTGCAGGCAATGAACTTCCAGCACGGGGACGTGTCCTCTCAGATTTCTCTTGCTTTGTCGCGGACAGTTCCCGCTATCGCCAGTCTTTTATGCAGAACGAGCCGTGTGCCGGCCTCGTCATGTTGCAGCGCGCTCGCCTTTTGATGCCACCTCCGCAGGTAATTTTAAAGATCTGAACTTATCCCAAGAGCTCAACCTCCAAAGGTCGACAGAAAGCCGCGTCCTCTCCGCCGCACACGCCATTGCTCGTCCGGGAGCTGCTTTGTTGTGTTTTCTTCTTTAATGTTGAATTTGGAATCTTTCTTTAGGTCTGCCAAGAAAACCTCAAAAACCTTCCGCAGGAGAGGTGCCAGCTGTCAGAGCCGTGCCAGCAAGCGGCATGTGCCGGGAGGCGAAATACCCAACTGTGACCCCAAACATCACCGGCCAAGTGTGCAGGAAGCTGCTTAGGGGCCGCCCTGCTATTGCCTGTGTCAGTCTGAGGGCTATAGCCCTTCTGTGGGATGGGACGTGAGGCACGAACAAGGATCGTCTTGGGCCCCCTCTGCTTTAGGCCCCCCTACTCCGCCGCGAATCAAAAATCTCACCTTTTATCATCAGGCGAAATACCCAACCGTGACCCCAAACATCACCGGCCAAGTGTGCAGGTATCGGGCAAGCAGCCCAGGAAGCTGCTGAGGGGCCGCCCTGCTATTGCCTGTGTCAGTCTAAGGGTTATAGCCCTTCTCTGGGACAAACAAAGATCATCTTGGGCCCCCTCTGCTTTAGGCCCCCCTACTCTGCCCCAACTCAAAGATCTCGCCTTTTATCATCAGGTGAAATACATGACCCAGACCCCAAATTTCACTGGCTAAGGGTGCAGGTACCAAGGAGGCAGCCTAGTAAGCTGCTGAGGGGCCGCCCTGCTATTGCCGCCTTTTAGCATCATAGCGCTGTAGACATCCTATAATTTTGTAATTTTAATTTTTGGAAATATTAAATCTCATATTGCTACATGGAAACCATCAGCAATCTGCTGTTGATAGAATCAGTTATTCTTCGCAATCCTCCCAGCTGTCTGGCTCATCGACATCATGCATGGGTTACGGTGGAACGATGTAAAGGCCCATAGGGTTGCCAGGCCAAGCAACTCTGAGCATTCACAGATCCATCAGCAGCATCTGCCCCGCTTGTTGATTGTTTCCAGTTTGTGTGCGCATTGACATAGTACATCTGTTTTTGACGATTTCTGTGCACTGAGCAGAGCGTCATCACGCGTGGTGAGTTGTGTGGACTCATCGTGTTGTTTGCTTTCTTGCCTCGTCCCTGCAGCAGCTGTTCTCCTGGAAGAAGAAGCCAGAAAGAAATGTCGTATCATAAATGTTTAATGTCCTCTGCTTCCTCCATACAGTGGACTGGGACTGGCCTGCAGCTCAGAAGCGGAGGTCGGACCCAGGGTCACGAGCGATCACTGCATGGTGAGCGTCAGGAAGAACTGGTGGAGGCAAGAGGTACAGTGTGGCGGCTTGTTATCCGCCCGCCGCCATTTGCCTTTGGGGGATATTCACATGCGGCAGGTTTTGTTGCAGAAATCGGGTCCATTGATGTGAATGCTATTGCTTTGGTGGCAACTGGCAAGCTTTATGCAGACGAATGGGGCGGTCTCCGAAATTGCTGCAAAGTGTAAATTCACCCTTAGGCCTCTTTCACATGTCCATGTCCTTGATGACGTTCGTTTGTAAAGGAACAAAGAGGGACAACTTTTTTCCACACTAGGCCACGCCTCTAACTCCACCTAAAATATAACTATACACCTAATCCCACCCAGTCCCCTTAATGCCCCCACATAGTAATTATTCCCCCTTCATGCCACCGCACAGTATTTATGCCCACATTGTGTCTTCACAGAATTATGCCCAGCTGTGCCCCCAGTAATATGCCCACATTGTGCCCCCCAGTAATATGTCTACATTGTGTTCCCTAGTAATATGCCCACATTGTGCCCCCCAATAATATGTCCATATCGTACCCCCCAGTAATATCCCCACATTGTGCTCCCCATTAATATGCCCACATCTTGCCCCCAGTAATATGTCCACATTGTGCTCCCTAGTAACATGCCCACATTGTGCTCCCTAGTAATATGCCCACATTGTTCTCCCCAGTAATATGCCCACATTGTGCCCCCACAAATATGTCCACATTGTGCCCCCACAAATATGTCCACATTGTGCCCCCCAGTTATATGCCCACATTGTGCCCCCAGAAATATGCCCACATTGTGCCCCCACAAATATGCCCACATTGTGCCCCCACAAATATGCCCACATTGTGCCCCCACAAATATGTCCACATTGTGCCCCCACAAATATGTCCACATTGTGCCCCCCAGTAATATGCCCACATTGTGCCCCCCAGTAATATACCCACATTGTGCCCCCAGAAATATGTCCACATTGTGCTCCCCAGTAATGTGCCCACAGTAATATGCCCACATTGTGCCCCCAGAAATATGTCCACATTGTGCTCCCCAGTAATATGCCCACATTGTGCCCTTCACAGAAAGTAAAAAAACAAAAATAAACACCACATACTTACCTTATTCCTAGCAGCAGCAGCAGCAGGATATCGGCTGCTCTGGTCTGTGGAGGAGGCGGAGCCGAGGCTGACTGCCAGCAGGCCCCGCCCCCACACAGACCAGAGGTGTGGAGAGCCAGCAGGGGGGAGGGATGATGAAGCAGGAGCTGATGCCGGCTCTCTGCTTTATGATGGCAACTGTCTCTGGTTCCTATGGACACAGAGACAGCTGCCTGAAAGCTGGACATACCTCCCCCATACCGGGACAGCCACTGAAATCCGGGACTGTCACGCTGGATCCTGGACTGTCCTGACGGATCGGGGACGGTTGGAAAGTATGTTGTCATCCATATTCCACGGACACAGCTAGGGTCAAAATTAGTTTCCAGAGCATCTCCTACCAATAGTCCATAAAAAACACAGATCAAACGCGGATGGCATCCATGTGGTTTTCACGAACCCGTAGACCATAATGTGCGTGAGGGATCCGCAATTGTAATGTCCCAGAGTGCCATTACCACTCCTTTTGGCGCCTTGCTACTTTCTCCTATGTGCTAATTTATATCACCTAATGCAGTGTTTCCCAACCAGTGTGCCTCCAGCTGTTGCAAAACTACAACTCCCAGCATGCCCGCACAGCCAAAGGCTGTCCAGGCATGCTGGGAGTTGTAGTTTTGCAACAGCTGGAGGCACACTGGTTGGGAAACACTGACCTAATGTACTTCATGTCATCTTCTCAGAATGTGCATATTTATCTTTATAAAACTGGTTATGTTCCTGTAATTGCCTGGTCTACAGCAGATGGCAGCAACATTGGCATTTCCCTGGAGAGGAACGTCCTAGTTCCATTCCAGCCCTCTCTAGAGAGGGAGGAGTTTAGGTAGTGAGTAGGTCAGTCTACCCTACCCCCTCGTAGGGGAATGTTGTGTGAGGAGTTTGTCTGACTTAACCCCTGCTAGGGGAAGGCAGCAGGCCTGGTCCTGTCTGGACAGGTTCTGTTAGTCCTACGCCAGCCTTATCACTGGAGGTTGTGCACACCCATGCATAAGTGAACATGAGGTGCTACAAAGCCAGGACAAGAAGTTCCTAGGATCACAGTAAGATACAGACTACAGACAGCTAAACTAAGTTCCAGCAGAAGAGGAATGGTTCTTATTTACTCCAGCAAGCATAGCAGTGCTGGGATTGTTGCAGAGAAGTAATTGCCTGCCAGATTATGCCAATACCTGCTGATGACCAAGATACAGTTTGGAAACAGTTTAGATCACCATTGATGCCAAGTAAAAGCAACTGTTCAACGTTACTACAAGTCTGGACTCCATTTATTCTACTTATTCATCAACCAAATTCACCTACCCCTTTTTGCACTGCTTTGGACCACATCATGCCTGGGATCCAAAGATATCCAGGTAGGAACACCGTGACACGTGTATATAACATCTACAGAGACCGTAGGCCATCCCTACACCACTCTGACAATCCTACCCTGGGTACCAACATTACATCTACAAAGGGGACTTTAAGTCCTCGTTGCTTAACTGCAACTGGCGTCACGTTTACTTGCTCTATAAGAGGGTTATATTTCGTAGAAACCACCCAAGGGGCAAGAGATACCCCAGGCGTGGCCAGGGAATGATTCGTGGTCTGTGGAAAACCACTGACATGTGAATGCACATATTAAAGTCAATGGATACGTGAGCGCACCAAGACATGTCCTCCCTAGGCGTGGCCTCTGCGCAGAAACTGCCGGTGGGGGTCTGCTTAGGGATTGAGCTGGACTAAAGCTGCAAGCTTATCCACTGCATTCAAACAGCAAAACCGCGGCTGAAACATTCCTGCATAATCTGTGCCCAATTCTGCAGACAAAACACGCCGTGTGAACAGCGACCACAGATCCCCTCCCTCTTCCGCAGGGTCAAAGACCTCCTATAAGAACCTCTGAGCTGAGTCCCCGATGCAGGAATTTGCAGAGTTTTTCCAGAAATGATTATTAATGAGTGGCAGCCGTGGGCTCAGCCGGCACGCACGTTGCAGATAGATGATCTGTCGCTGCCGCAGACGTACGCAGCGAAGACGATGGAGATGCATAATTAAATAAACATAGGTGTCTGCGTGTGATCACAATTTAACATGTTCATAGCTAGAGGAGCTTCTGTAAAATTCCCATCCTCCACCATCAATCAGAAGGGGTGGGGGGTGCTGACTGTGTAGCGGATAGCACCTATGCAATAAAACAGGAGCCATATATACAGTGTATACCGGCATTTGTGACTGCTGAGGTAGTGTCCGCTACTTTGGGGTAGTTTGCATATTTGGCAGCTCTGCTCCCTCCTCGATCTTAGTCCGAAATTCCATGCATCAAATGGGTTTAAAGGGGTTTGTTGCAGACCAGTGCATCTTCAATAAAAATGAAGCAACTGCGGTATGTCAATAAATTCACAATGACCTGTTTTCTGTATACAGCTCCTGTGCAGACCTATTGATCGCCATAGTAACCGACTACATACAGTCAGGCTTGGACTGGCCCACCGGGGAGGCGGGGGATTCCTCGGTGTGCCCCCAGTCTCCTGCACCCGGAGATAAGACGGAGGAGTAATCATTTCTCTTGTTTCTCACAAGAGATAAATATTGTAGCCACTAGGTGGCAGTATCGCACAGTGATGCAGCCTCCTACTGGTGTAAATTGTACAGGAGGCCCCTCAGTATCTTCTAAGCTTCCCGGGCTGCTGGCAGTGAAGGAGGATAACACATGTCTGGCCATCCTCCTGCCCTCCCTGCTGTCAGAAAACTGGCTGCTGGAGAGAAGGACTCCTCTGCGGTGCTGGGCTGATTTCTTAGGTGTGTGACAGTAAGGAGCTGTAGGAGACTGTAAGGGGGGAAATAGGGGATTTGTTTATAGCAGACTCAGATCTGTGTATGTGTGCTAGTCTCTGCAGAGTTCAGAGTGGCATTGGGGGGACTCTGCCCTAGGTCCCCCCAATGCCTCTGCTTTAGGTGCACCCTTATAAGTGCCCCAGCTCCAAATGCCCCAACTCTAAATGTACCCCTAATATTGCCTCTTCTCCAGTTGTCCCCCTAATACCTCTGCTCCAGGATCACCACTATTAGGGTCCATTCACACGTCCGTGAATGTGTCCGCACCCCTTCCGCAATTCTGCAGAACGGGTGCGGACCCATTCATTCTCTATGGGGCGGGAATGGATGCGGACAGCACACAGTGTGCTGTCCGCATCCGCATTTCCGGAGCGCGCTCCTGATCTTCCGGTCCATGGGCATAACTATATGATTAGTGGGGTCCAATTCTGAGTCCTTTCCCTCACATTATATACAGCATGTATCCCTGGTTATTACCACCATGTAATCCAGCAGCGGTGGCCGTGCTTACACACTATAGGGAAAGGCTGGAAGTGCGCATAGGCCAACACCTTTACCTATAGTGTGTAAGCACGACCACCGCTGCTGGATTGTAGAATGGTCAAAACCATGGATACGTGCTGTGTATAATGTGATGGAAAGGAGGCAATATGGAGAATCACAATACATTAGTAAGTGCCTTGTATTAACTTTCTCTACATGATAAATGCCAATTGCTGAAGTGAGACAACCCTTTTAACCCCTTTAAGTCTGCTACACTTAATAGGTTTAGGCAAAAATGTCTTGGTGTGTGCATTGCGTGTTTCCTATGTGTGATTGGTGTGTGCTATATATGTTCTATGTATCAGTGGTGTATGTGCAGTATGTGACATATGCATCAGTGGCATGTGAGCCACGTATAAGAGTCTTGTGTCCCACATGTGTCCAATGAGTGATTGGTGTGCACTGCATGTGTCTTGGTTCTGACTGACTTAAGTGCAGGATATCCATATATGTGTAACTTCTGCCACATGTATGTCTGTGCATGTTGCTGTGAATGTCCGCCATCATACTTCATCTTTAATATTCCTGTTATCACTGTAAGGGCTCATGAACTGCGGATCCGCAAAACATGGATACCGGGTGTGTACATTCAACATTATGTGGAACAGAACAGCCGCCTCTGATAGAACCGTCCTATCCTGTCTGTAACAGACACGGAATGCACACGGAGTCATTTATTTTTGCGGCCCCATTGAAGTGAAAGGAACAGTACGGACATGGAAAAAAAATAAGTAGTGTGGAGCAGCCCTAAGGTGGGCCCCCAGAATCAGTTACACTGGTGGGCCCTAAGTACCCCTGTCCGACACTGCATACAATCACTGTGTGGTCTGACCCTGCAGTCATGTGTTGCTCTCCTCCATTATCAAGAAGGGAAGGCAGAATGAGTAACAAAGGACTGTAGGATCAGACTGCAGAGGGTTTGTTTGTAGTCTGTTTCCATGGAGACACATGCGTCTGTATTAAAGCTGTATACACACAAATAAATGCAAAATTTTATACAGCCTGAAAACCAGGGCTTCCTTAGCCTTCTTGTTCCAGTGTTAGCAGTGATACCAGTGGTGCTGCTATAGGGGTAGCAGTGGTCACAATTGCAACCGAGCCCCTAAGCCAATATTTTTTTGCTTTATGCATACAGCATCAGGACGTAGTGCACGTACTATGACCTGACGGTGCACGCAGTCAGGTGACAGCGCGGGTCGGGAGAAGATCAGGGAGCTGAGAATGCCTGAAGAGACCGCCGGACCGGGAAAGTAGCAGCAGCGCAGAAGAGGTAAGTGGACTTAATTTTTTTGGGTCTGATCTGAGGTCTGATGAGGGTCTAACATGGAGGTCTAAAGGGGGTATGATCAGAGGTCTGATATAGGGGTCTATTATATAGTTCTGTTGGGGGTCTCACCTGAGGATCTGATATGGGGGTCAGATCTGATTTTTCATATGGGGGTCTGATTTGAGGTCTGATCCTCTGATCTGATATGGTAAGGGGGTATAGTTGTGTCCTGGCGCACATTATAAGGGGTATTTGTTGTAGTGGCGCACTTTATAAAGGGGTATTTTTATACTGGCACACATTATAAGGGGGTATTTTTATACTGGCACACATTATAAGGGGGTATTTTTTTTGCAAATGGGCACATTATAAGAAGTAGTTTTTGTACTGGGGCACATTATAAGGGTTTGCATTGGCAACATTATTTTTTTAGTTATTTTTTAGGGCACTGTGTGCCAATAATGATTGTAGGGGGCACTATCTTTGTGGTACTAGTATTTTCTACAGTGTAGTATTGGGGAGCATAGCCGACACAGTATTGGGGGAGGCAGGGTGAGGTGTTGAGAAGGTGGGAGGATGATGGAAAAGTAGGAAACTAAGATGTCCGTTTGTCAAACTCTGCAGAGACGAGAGATGGCTGAAAGGAATCATCATGGTGGTCTGGTCTGAAAGGAGAAGATGAGGAAAGAAAATATCTACATCAGAGGAGACGTCACTGGATGTAAGAGGTATGGGGCGCTGTATTACCCTGTATGTTCTGTAGCGCTGTATGTAATGTTTTCCAAGAATGTCTTTAACAGTAGGGCTGGAGGGAAGGGGTTAGGTTGGGGGGGTGCCGTTTAAATTTTGCCTCAGGCAGCAGAAAGGCTAGATGCTCCCCTGCCACAAAGCACTGAGGGAACGGGGGCCCAAGCTGAACTCTTGCACCAGGGCCCATGAGCCTTTAGCTACACCCCTGGGTGATACGAAGGATGGGGCTCAGTGTAGGGAAGTGGAATCACTGTATATTACCATTAGTATACATGGAGCGTAACATTCGGGCCCCCATGATGCAATGCTGTTGGGGTGACTGTCCCTGTACCCCCAGGCACTGTGGTGTATGGAGGATATTTCCCCTTTAAAATGTGACTTTTTTCAGAGCTTATTTCTCTGGCAGACAGAAAATCCAGAGCTCCATCGGGGGTCAGCGCCACAGACGGCGCATTGTTACACCGCCTTAATCGTGGAATGGGAGTTTAATCATTGCGGCGATATCTTGTTTAGATCAAACGCGCAGCATAAAACGCTACCTGAGGATTTATTTGCTGCTGAGCATAATGTAATACAATGAAGAGAAGATGAAAGTGCAACATTATACATAAGAGATGGAGCTGAATGTAGGAGCCTCGAGGAGCCCGGATCATACAGGTTATTTATTGGGGATATTGTGGTTCAGAATGAGTCCCTGAAGAGTCCTCGCTGTACACTACTGATTAGGGGATGTATTGGCATTTATGAGGAGGGCTGTTCTGCTCCCACTAAACATCCGGCTGCTCTGCTGCTCTGTTTAGGAGCAGAAGTCCAGGGACAAAGGGAATTCTGTCCATAGGAATAACTGCAAGTGGCTGCCACCAACAACGGGAACCTGGGGAAGGTAGAACAGTAATGTAAACTAAACCTCCCAATCTGAGATCACCAGTGACCTAGAATGACAGGAATGTCTCCAGAAACAAGGAGTGACTGGAATGCCTCCAGAGATTGGAAGTCATGGGAATGCCTCCAGAGATTGGAAGTCATGGAAATGCCTCCAGAGATTGGAAGTCATGGGAATGCCTCCAGAGATTGGAAGTCATGGAATGTCTCCAGCGGCAGGGAGTGATGGGAATGTTTCTAAAGACCAGAAGTTTCAGGAGTGTCTTCAGAGACTGGTGGTGATGGGAATGTCTCCATAAACAAGGATTGATGGAAACATCTTAAGGGACCAGGATTGATGGAAATGCCTCCAGAGACTGGTGGTGATGGAAATATCTCATGATACCAGGAGTGACAGGAACATCTACAGGGACCAAGAGTGACATGAAAGCAGTCCAGAAACCGGATTGGAACCAAAATCTGTAACATGCCTCCCACCTACAGGGTGCCATTTATAATAATGGGGTCTTTTTAATGTAACAAAGTTCCTTAGGGCCCATCAAGATCCAGGGGTGACTACTCCCTTTGAAACCCCCATAGCTACACTCCTGAGTCCTGATTGCAGCCAAGGCTGCTACATTGTTGCCTATAGGCATAGATTTTATTGTAACTTTGTTTTTTTCTATTGTGAGACGAACCACTCCACAAAATGGGAGTGCAGGGAACATCTCCAGAAACAAGGAGTTTCGTCTCCAGAGACTGGTAGTGATGGGAATGTCTCCAAAGACCAGGAGTTTCGGGAGTGTGTCCAAAGAGTGGTAGTGATGGGAATGTCTCCAGAGACCCAGATTGATGGAAGTGCATCCAGAGACTGGTAGTGACGGAAACATCTCAAGAAACCAGGAGTGACGGGAATGTCTCCAGAGACAAGGAGTGATGTGAACATTTTAAGGGACCAGGAGTGATGAGAATATCCCCAGAGACTGGTAGTGACGGGAACATCTCCAGATACCAGGAGTGGCATGAACATCTCCGGAGACCAGGAGTGACGGTAATGTCTCCGGACACAAAGAGTCATGACTCCAGAGACTGGTAGTGATGGCCAGAGAATGTGTCCGGAGACAAAGAGTAACAGGAAAGTCTGCAGTAACTCAAAATAGTTCTAAAAGGCTTAGATTATCTCAAGAGTCCTGGGAGAGATTGGCGTTGTCCATGGGTCCAAGCTGACCAGAACATGTACATGAAAGTCTGAAAGCCTCACTCCTATAAAACTGAAATTCTGAACCTCCATGGTGGCAGAGTGTTCCGCCCTGTGCAGAGTGCTGCAGAACATCTCTACAGATCTCATGTATTTGCACTTTCTGTTATATTCTATGGGGGATGAGTTACATAACGGATACATCACATGCAAATCTGTTGCACGAAAATAGGACATGGTGAGATGACGCCGGACTGAATTAGGACTGATTGTCCCCAGAGCCCAATGTTGGTGTCCTGGTTACAGAGCTGACATCTTCGAAGTCACCTCTTCAGGCAGGATTGTAGGTATCGCCCTCTGAGAGGTGGTGGTGGGTGAGTGGGTGTTAAGTCCTTGCAGGGGGGTGGAGATGTCATCAGTTCTCGGATACCCTGCAATTACTCATATTCCACAAATATTACACAATAGACCGGAGCGGGGAGGCTGACAATTAGACACCTGGTCGGCCCCCTTCTCTTCCCATCCTGGAAGGCGCAGATCTATATGGAAGAATCTGGGAGTGGAGGGGTTAAAATCTGAGAGGAACGTCTGAAAGAGAAAACATTGCAGCGTTGTTGCTGCTGACACTGTGTTATTAGGGATTATTTATAACAAGTCAATGAGGAGATGCTGGGGCTGTCGCTTCTCGGCTTGTGCAACATATTGGGTGGGGGGGTGACGCGATAACTTTGTGATCCTCCTATTGCTATCCCAAGCTGTTATCTAGCTAGGGCAATACATATAGATATATGAACCAGGAATATCAGGATTAACAGTGTTTTGAGCATGGAGAAATTGTGCGATAACACAATACGAAGAAACAAAGTTACAATAAAATCTGTTCCTATAGGCAACAATGTTGCAAATCAAGGATGTAGATATGGAGGATGAGGAGGGAGCAGTCACCTCTGGATCCTGATGGGCCCAAAGGAGTAATGTTTGGGTGGCACCTGCAAGAGATCTTGAGAGGCAGACCATAGAGGGAGGTAAGATGGCGGTGTCTTTGGCCACTTGCTTAGTGCCTTTATTATTATTGCTGGACGTGTGGACTGGCATGTTGTTTGCAGGAGGCAGAGATCTGCAGCCTGGTAATGGAAAAGTCTTCAGCGCCACCTACTGAACAGTATGGGTCACTGCATGAAGTGAAGCCAGAAGAGGTTGTAAAAAAAAAATGCCCTTACAGGGGCTGAGAGCCATGAATGTAAGTTCACATCCTCTGGTCAAGTACTGATTGGTGGTCAAGGTTTATGGCTCTTTAAATAGACGCACCAATCCATAAAATATAGGTATGGGTGTGATATGGGCACACCCTGGCATCACGTGACTTATGCATGATATATATGGATCACAATGTGTGACGTATATTCTTCTAGGCATCCCGGCACATACAGTGCATTTGGAAAGTCTTCAGACCCTTTCACTTTCTCCACATTTCTTAAGATGCTCCTTGTGCTAAAAATAATATAAACAAAAAAAAATCAAGTCCCCCCCCCCCAATATGCACTCAATACCCCATAATGAGAAAGTGAAAAGAGAATTTTAGAAATGTTTACTAATTTATTTAAAAGGAAAAGTCAAAATTTTCGTATGGACATAAGTCTTAAGACCCTTTACTATGACACTTGACATTTAGGGTACTTTCACACTTGCGTCGTTGGATTCCGGCAGGATCTGTATGAAAACGGATACCATTTGTAGACGGATCCGTCTCATAAATGCATTGCAATACCGGATCTGTCTCTCCAGTTGTCATCCTGGAAAAAACAGATCCGGTATTTATCTTTTTCACATTTTTAAAGGTTTGCGCATGCGCAGACCGCGAAAACCGGATCCGTTTTTCCGCATTAATGCATTTCAATGGAAAATAATGCCAGAATCGGCATTCCAGCAAGTGTTTCGAAACTTTGGACGGAGAAAATACTGCAGCATGCTGCGGCATTTTCTCCTGTCCGAAAACCGTGCAGTGACTGAACTGAAGACATCCTGATGCATCCTGAACGGATTGCTCTCCATTCAGAATGCATGGGGATAAAACTGATCTGTTTATTTCCGGTATTGGGCCCCTAGGACGGAACTCTATACCGGAAAAGTTTAATGCAAGTGTGAAAGTACCCTGCAGCCTCCCATTTCTCTTGATCATTTTTTAAATATTTTTACACCTTCATTGGAGTCGCCTGTGGTAAATTCAGGTGATTGGACATGATTTGGGAAGACACAGCCCTGTCTATATCATATCTGACAGCTGACAATGCATATCAGAGCAAAAACCAAGCCATGAGGAGGAAAGAACTGCCTGTAGAGCTCAGAGACAGGATTGTGTGGAGACACAGATCTGGATAAGGGGACAAAAACATTTCTGTTTTTGTTTTTGATCCCAATAGCACAGTGGTCTCCATAATTCTTATATGGAAGAAGTTTGGAACATCCAAAACTCTTCCTAGAGCTGGCCACCCCACCAAACTAAGTAATCGGGTGAGAAGGGCCTTAGTAAGAGAGGTGACCAAGAACCCAATGGTCATTCTGGCTGAGCTCCAAAGATCCTGTGTGCAGATGGGAGAAACTTCCAGAAGGTCAATCACTGCAGCTTCCACCCATCTGTGCTTTATGGCTGAGTGGCCAGAAAGAAGCCTCTCCAGTCCTCGGTTAAAGACACATGAAAGCCGTCGGCAGTTTTCAGAAAAGCATCTAAAGGACTCTCAGACTGTGGGAAACAAGATTCTCTGGTGTGATGAAACCAAGATTTAACTTTTTGGCCTCAATTCTAAGTAACATATCTGGAGGAAACCAGGCCCTGCTCATCACCTGCCCAGTACTGTATGATGAAGCATGGTGGGGAAAGCATCATGAGCTTGGTCAGGGTGGGAGGAAAAGCTGAATGGAGCAAAGCACTGAGATATTCTATATGAAAACCCGATCCAGAGCTCTGGACCTCAGACTGGGCTGAAGGGTCACTTTCCAACAAAACAATGACCCTAAGCACAAGGCCAAGACAACACAGGAGCGGCTTAGGGACAACTCTGTGAATGTTCTTGAGTGGCCCAGTCATTCACCGATGGTCCCCATTCAACCTGACAGAGCTTGAGAGAAGAATGGCAGAAAATCCCCAAATCCAGGTGTACAAACCCTGTGGCATCAACTCCAAGAGGACAGGAGGCTGTAATGACTGCCAAAGGGGCTTCAACTGAGTCCTGAGTAAGGAGTCTGAATACTTATGTCAATGCAAGATTTTAGCTTTTCCTTTTCAATAAATAAGTACAGATTTCTAACATTCTGTTCTGACAGTCTGTGGGGTACTGAGTGCAGAATGATTTTTGCAGAGGAAAAAAAATGGATTTTTTAAATATTTTAGCACAAGGCCACAACTGTAGGCTGAAAAAAAGGAAAGCGTCTGACGACCTTTAAATGTATTTTATATACCAGGGTATATAGACGACATTCTTCGCACCTGTGTGAGGTATTTTAAGGCTGACATTCTTTTTCATGAATTAATAGTTCACATTGCCTTGTAATTAAAGGCTGGAAAAGGTTGCTGATTTGTGAGCAGGTGCATGTAAAGGAGCAGTAATTATACGACGGGCACGCTGACACTTCATAGAATTGGGTTTCCACAGACAGAGGAGCAACATTTTTCACGGTCTACGAATTGGAGATTTGCACAATAACCTTGGCATCAGATGTGAATCTGTACATTCATTTTGCTGCCGACTCTATACCAGCACAGAATTATTCTTGGGAACATGATCTTGGCATCAGCTAAAATCCTGGCACTGGATTTTGCTTTGTACCTTAATCTAAGAACTTCACATTGGTCCTGGCAAGGACCACCAGATGTCCATCTGTAGAGTAATCTGTAGAGTAACCGGTACATCATTACTCCAAGTACCAGATGTATACAGATTATTCTTGGCACCAGTTACAAATCTGTACTTCCCATTACTCCTAGTACCATACAGTACATAGATTAGTCTTGGCACATTTCTTTAATTTCCATTACTCCTGGTACCATACTTTGGATCAGTTTATTAGTCTTGGTGCCAGTTACTCTCTCTGTAGATGACATTACGTCTTGGCGCTAGCTATGTTTATTATAAAGTCATATAAGTCTCGCTACTCAATGTTGATCTGTATTTTAGTCTTGGCACTGGAATTTCCCTGAACATTAACCTTGGTACCATCTATGTACATTTATATATGTCATAAACGGCTTGGTACCACGTGTTTGGCTGATCAGTCCTGGCACCAGCTGAATATCACATTAGTCCTGGCAAGGCGAATCTGATGTTGATATCCCGTATAAATACCAGTTATTCTTGGCACTATGAACATCACATTACTCTTGGTAGAGCATGTTCATTCCATAAGTTTGTGTAGATGTTGGGCTGTACATTAGTCTTGGACTTTGTTCATGAATTAGTCCAGGTAATGTTTCTATTTAATTAGCGTTGGCACCTGCTGTGTGTGTGGTCATCATGTTAGGTCTGGTACCAGATATAAATTCGTAGATAAGTCTGGGTACCATTAACCGTATAGTCTATTTCTCCTAGTAGAAGATGTTGGTGTTTAGATATCTCTTGACACCATCTCTGTACATTGGATTTGGTTTGGTTCCAGATATTGCTCTATAGATTAATCTTGGCACCAGTTATGTTCTCTGTATACAACATTAGTCTTGGTACCAGATGTTGGTTTGTGGATTAGATATGGCCCCAGCATCATCTGTTTTCGTCACATTAGGTTTGGTACCCAGTGTTCACATATAGATAAGTACTGGCAGAAGGTACAACTCTGCACTTCCTATTGCTCATGATGCCATATTCTGGTATGTAGATTAGGGGGCATGGCACTATCTACATCTCTCCGCATTGCATGAGGTTTCATATCAGATGTTGGTCTGCAGAGTAATCTTGACACCTGCTACGTTCTCTGTATATCAGATTGGTCTTATAAGTAGATGCTGGTTTGTGGTTTAATCTTTGCATCATCCTAATCTCTACATAACATTTGGTTTGGTAGCACCAGCTATGTTCTTTTTACATCACATTGCTCTTTGTTCCATATGTTCATTTGTGGATAGGTCTTGGCACCAGCTGCATCTCTGTATTCTCCATTACTTCTACTACCAGATGTAGTGTTGGTCGAGCACCAAAGTGCTCAGGTGCTCGAGTAGAACACATCGGGATGCTCGGGAGCACCCGAGTATAATGGAAGTCAAATGGGAAAACCCGAGCATTACACCAGGCTGCCCCTGCTCTGAAGAGGGGAGGGTGTCTGGTTCACAGGAAAAGGTCAGAAATTGATGGAAACACCACTGAACTGGTTCGGGAACAGCATGGGGAGGATGTCTGGATGCATCTTGGACTCCCAGGTCGCTGCTGGGAACGATGTTGTCCAAGTAGTACGCCACTTTTACAGACTGACAATAATACGCACAAAACTGAAGATAAAATCGATTTTAGAGGAAAAATTGTTAGGAAACATTCTTGCCTGTATATTTACTTGTATACCCTCAAAAACATTAGGAGCAAGGGCCTGCTGGTGACCCTCAAAAACATTAGGGTAGAGGACCTGCTGCTGATCTGACCATCTAAAACATTTGGGGCGAGGGCCTGCTGGTGACCCACTAAAACATTAGGGGCGAGGGCCTGCTGCTGATCTGACCATCTGACGCGGCGCACCTTCACCAGTAGCTCAGGCAAATTGGGGTAGGTTTTGATAAACCGCTGAACCACTAATTTGAACACGTGGGCTAGGCATGGGATGTGTGTGAGCTTCCCGAGCTTCAAAGCCGCCACCAAGTTACGGCCATTATCAGACACAACCATGCCTGGTTGTAGGTTGAGTGGCGAGAGCCACAGCTCAGTCTGGTCCCTTATCCCCTGCCACAGCTCTGCGGCGGTGTGCTGCTTGTCACCTAAGCATATCATTTTCAGCCTGTTGCCGCTTCCCCACTGCACTGCTACACTGCTTCCAGCTACCGACTGATGTCTCACTGGTGCTGCAAGATGAGAATTCAGAGGTGGAAGTGGAGGAGGAGGCGGAGAAGAGGGGGTTGCAGCCACTAACATTGGTGGTGGCGGAAATCCTGATGGAAGTAGGGCCCGAAATCCTTGGCGTCGGTAGCACCTGTGTCATCCCAGGGTACGACTCGCTTCCGGCCTCCACAATATTCACCCAGTGTGCCGTCAGGGAAATGTAGCGTCCCTGGCCAAAAGCACTTGTCCATGTGTCAGTCATTAAGTGGACCTTCCCAATAACTCCGTTGGTCAGGGCACGGGTGATGCTATGGTACACATGCTGGTGTAAGGCTGGGACTGCACACTGTGGAAAATATTGGTGCCTGGGAACAAACAAAATGCGGGACGGCCACCGCCATCAGGCTGCGGAAAGTCTAAGTGTCCACAAGCCTAAGGGGCCAGCAATTTGGAAAGGTGTGCATTTAGTTCTATGGCCTGTGGGTGAGTGGCTGGGCATTTGCGCTTTCGTTCAAAGGCCTGGGGTAATGACATCTGTACGCTGCGCTGGGACACAGAAGTGGATGTGCTAGCTGATGGTGCTTGCAAAGGTCCAGGTGCAGGGCGGGAGGCACCCGGGCCTGCGTCTTAGACAGAGGATTGGCCAGCATGTAACACAGGGGAAGAGGAGGCAGTGGTGTGACCCGCAGACACTGGTTGCGGACCCAGGCGTTCAGCCCACCTATTAGGGTGCTTTTATGTCATGTGGCGGATCATGCGGGTGGTGGTGAGGTTGCTAGTGTTCAGGCCGCGGCTCATTTTGGTACAGCACAGGTTGCAAATGACAATTATTTTATCGTTCACACTTTTCTCAAAAAAAAGAGCCAGACTGCAGAACACCTACCCCTTGGCAAGGGATATTGCCGCAAGGGGGTGCTCTGGGGAACAGTTGCGGGCCTGTTTGGTGGCCCACCTTCTCCCTTATGCCACCCCACTGCCTCTTCCAGCCTGTTGTGGTGCTGCAGATCCCTCCCCCTCTGTAATGCTGTCCTCGCTCGGCTTGTCACCTTCCCAGGTTGGGTCAGTGACTTCATAGTCCACCACCTCCTCTTCCACTTCCTCACTCTGGTTATCCTCCTTTCAGTTATTGACAACTAACTGTGTCTCATCCTCATCATCAACCTCTTGAGACACTAATTGCGGTTGACTTATTGGCAACTGTGTCTCATCATCATCATCCACCTCGTAAGACACTAATTGCCGTTCTCCACCGTCATCTTCTTGTGACTGTTGATGCTCAAGAGTTTGGGAATCAGGGCACAATATCTCCTCATGTCCCTCTTCAAGCGGGCTTGTCGAGAGGCCCAAATCAAGGAATGGCAATGAAAAGAGCTCCTCGGAATATCCGAGTGTGGGATCACTTGTTTGTCAAGACTCTTTATGGTGGGAGGAAGGAGGATCAGGGTTAGAATTCTGTTGACCAGACTCTTGGCTACTGAGACTGGACTTTGGGTGGTGCTTAACCGACTGGAAGCATTATCTGCTGCAATCCAACTGACCACCTGGTCGCATTGGTGTGACTTCGAGAGTGGTGTCCTGCGCCGCCCTGCAAACTGGGACATGAAGCTAAGTATCGTGGATGAGTGTGTTTCTTGTGCCCTGGCAGCAGGCACAGTTTCCACGGCCCCTGCATGAACCATCAGCATCACGGCCACTTTCCGTCCCTTACTGCTCGCCTTGCGCATATTAAATGGTATATATGCTTGCAGGTATGTCACACGTACAGTAGCGCAGGTTTTGTAAGTGTATGCGCAAATAAAAGTACACTGAATGTCACAGATATTTAGGATGCGCAAACGTTATACAGGAGATGTAGCGCAGGTAATGTAACTGTCCGCAGTGGACACAGTCTACGGAAAAAGTACACTGGATGTCAGATATTTTTAGGCTGCGCACACATTATACAGGAGATTTAGCGCAGATAATATCGCTGTCTGCAGCGTCTAAACAATTGCAAGCTATTTAGCGCAGGTTGCGCTAAAAATATATATTGCTGCCAGATACAACTATAGTCCTTAAAAGGACTTCGGGTCTCTAACAAGTTTTTTCAATAAAAATATTAGTATTTCACTCCCTATACTATCCGTCCCTTCTTCAGCACAGCTCTCCCTGACTAAGACTGAGCCGAACACGTGTCATCGGGTGCTATATAACACCCGATTACGCGTTCCGGGCCAGCCAATCACTGTAACACCAGCAGCCAACATGGCTACAGCATTACAGTAAGTGGCAGCACTTACCTGCATGTTTGTTGGCTGTGTAGCAGCCAACAAATGTGCAAGGAGGAGACTCGAGCATGGCTCTCGAGCACAAGCAGTGTTTGGCCGAGCACCGGGCTGTGCCGAGCATCGCGATGCTTGAGTAAAATTAGTGTTCGGCCAAGCATGCTCACCCAACACTAACCAGATGTTCATTTGTGGATAAGTCTTGGCACCAGCTGCATCTCTGTATTCTCCATTACTTCTACTACCAGATGTTGCCCTGTTTATTAATCTTGGCACAAGGTAAATTAGCCTTGGAAGTAGATCCTGGTTTGTTGGTTAGTCTCAGCTTCATCCTAATCTCTACATAACGTTTGGCTTGATAGCACCAGCTAGGTTCTTTGTACGTACATCACATTACTTTGTACCAAATGTTCATTTGTGGAAACGTCTTGGCACCTGCTACATCTTTGTATTCTCCATTACTTCCAGTACCAGGTGCCGGTCTGTAGATTAGTCTTCTTCTCCGAATAGCACTTTACTTCTGGTACCAGATGTAAAGTGCTAGATTTGCTAGCACCAGCTATGTTCCTGGTACATGACATTACTCCTGGTAACAGATGTTGGTTTGCCGATCAATCTTTGCACCGGCTTCATTTATGAAAATCACATTACTTCTAGCACTAGATGTTGGTATCATGTAGATTAGTCTTGGCACCAGCTATGTTTTCTGTATGGCACGAGATGTTAATTTGTGGATGTCTTGACACCAGCTACATCTCTGTATTCCCCATTACTTCTAGTACCAAAAATTTGGTCTGTAGATTAGTCTTGGCACCAGCCATGTTCTCTGTATAGCACTTTACGTCTAGTAACAGATGTTGGTTTCTGGATTAGTCTTGGCACCATCTTCTAGCACCACCTATGTTCTTGGTACATGACATTACTCCTGGTAACAGATGTTGGTTTTTGTGGATAAATTTTGGCACCAGCTTCATCTTCACATTACACTTGGTACCAGCTGTTGGTTATGTAGATTAATCTTGGCACAGCTCGACCATCCTTTCCTAGATACAGTGCGGCTAGGGCAGACTTGCGACATTAGTGCATGTTCTATAGAGCAACCAGGCCTTGGTTGTTTTCAGTCTCCAGGCCTCACAGGGCGAAGCTGAACATTTCCCCCCCGATGCAAAACTAAGGGAAGCGACTGCGGCAGCGCAGGCACAGCTTATGCTTAAATCAAAGCAACATAAACATTGATGCAAAAAGTAATTTGGACGCCTTCCAGGTAACTCACTGAGCAATTTAGAAAGAGATTACACAAAACAACAGGAGGACCTACCTGACGCACATATCAATGGCATCTAACAATATCTGCCTTCCCCACCCCAGTACAATACAGAACAAAGGAGTCAGCAGAGATGAAACAAATTTATGAATTGCTTGTCACACATAACATCCTTATATGTGTCCTCGTCCCGGGTATTGGGGGTCGGTCACGGCTCGAGCATTAGGGCCACGCACAGATGGTAAATCACAGAGGTGGCTCACAGAAAGCGCTGACGGCGATCAATAAACCATCTCTGTAAAAAACGACTAATGGCCGCACAGCCGAGGAGAGTGGCACTTACAGACGTGGACAAAATTGTTGGTACCCTTTGGTCAATGAAAGAAAAAGTCACAATGGTCACAGAAATAACTTTAATCTGACAAAAGTAATAATAAATTAAAATTCTATAAATGTTAACCAATGAAAGTCAGACATTGTTTTTCAACCATGCTTCAACAGAATTATGTAAAAAAATAAACTCATGAAACAGGCATGGACAAAAATGATGGTACCCCTAGAAAACACAGAACATAATGTGACCAAAGGGACATGTTAATTCAAGGTGTGTCCACTAATTAGCATCACAGGTGTCTACAACCTTGTAATCAGCCATTGGGCCTATATATATGGCTCCAGGTAATCACTGTGTTGTTTGGTGATATGGTGTGTACCACACTCGACATGGACCAGAGGAAGCAAAGGAAAGAGCTGTCTCAAGAGATCAGAAAGAAAATTATAGACAAGCATGTTAAAGGTAAAGGCTATAAGACCATCTCCAAGCAACTAGATGTTCCTGTGAGTACAGTTGCACATATTATTCATAAGTTTAAGATCCATGGGACTGTAGCCAACCTCCCTGGACGTGGCCGCAGGAGGAAAATTGATGACAAATCTAAGAGACGGATAATCCGAATGGTAACAAAAGAGCCTAGAAAGACTTCTAAAGAGATTCAAGGTGAACTTCATGCTCAAGGAACATCAGTGTCAGATCGCACCATCCGTCGTTGTTTGAGCCAAAGTGGACTACATGGGAGACGACCAAGGAGGACACCATTGTTGAAAACGAATCATAAAAAAGCAAGACTGGAATATGCCAAACTACATGTTGACAAGCCACAAAGCTTCTGGGAGAATGTCCTGTGGACAGATGAGACAAAAATCGAAGTTTTTGCCAAGGCACATCAGCTGTATGTTCACAGACGAAAAAATGAAGCATATCAAGAAAAGAACACTGTCCCTACTGTGAAACATGGAGGAGGCTCTGTTATGTTCTGGGGCTGCTTTGCTGCGTCTGGCACAGGGTGTCTTGAATCTGTGCAGGGTACAATGAAATCTCAAGACTATCAAGGAATTCTAGAGAGAAATGTACTAGCCAGTGTCAGAAAGCTTGGTCTCAGTCGCAGGTCATGGGTCTTGCAACAGGACAATGACCCAAAACACACCGCTAAAAACACCCAAGAATGGCTAAGAGGAAAAAATTGGACTATTCTAAAGTGGCCTTCTATGAGCCCTGACCTCAATCCTATTGAGCATCTTTGGAAGGAGCTGAAACATGCAGTCTGGAAAAGGCACCCTTCAAACCGGACACAACTGGAGCAGTTTGCTCATGAGGAGTGGGCCAAAATACCTGCTGAGAGGTGCAGATGTCTCATTGACAGTTACAGGAAGCGTTTGATTGCAGTGATTGCCTCAAAAGGTTGCGCAACAAAATATTAAGTTAGGGGTACCATCATTTTTGTCCATGCCTGTTTCATGAGTTTATTTTTTTACATAATTCTGTTGAAGCATGGTTGAAAAACAATGTCTGACTTTCATTGGTTAACATTTATAGAATTTTAATTTATTATTACTTTTGTCAGATTAAAGTTATTTCTGTGACCATTGTGACTTTTTCTTTCATTGACCAAAGGGTACCAACAATTTTGTCCACGTCTGTATTTTATTTAACCGTTTGATTCCTGTAAATCATCACTCCCATCATCCTCAGAGGGTGATATAATGGGATAGATGCCAGCACCACTCTGAGCAGGGCTGTAGGTCTCAGCAATAGCTGCGAAGTGGAGGGGGGAGAAGTAGATGAAGTGCTGGCATCCTTAGGCTACATGCACACGACCGTGCCGCAATTTGCAGAACGGAACGGGCGGCCATTGATATAACTGCCTATTCTTGTCCGTTTTGCGGACAAGAATAGGTCATGTTATATTTTTTTTGCGGGGCCGCGGGACGGGGCAACGGATGCGGACAGCACGCAGAGTGCTGTCCGCATCTTTTGCGGCCCCATTGAAGTGAATGGGTCCGCATCAGAGCCGCCAAAACGGCAGCTCGAATGCGGACCCAAACAACGGCCGTGTGCATGAGGCCTTAGGCCGAGGGCACAATGCAGTTACCACTAAGGGAGCAGGGAACAATTATAAATATGACTGGGCGTACCAGTAGTTGTCCGAAGAGCATACACTCTAGAGGGGGAAGCAGGTAGCTGAAGTTTTATCTCCGACATGACTTCACGATGGTTGCCTTTTTTCAGCTTTGATTTTTTTTCTGTTTCTGGAAAAGTTGGGTATCAGCCACTATGGCCGCCATTACAGCTCCAGCTTTCCCAGGCTCCTGAATGGCACCTCTGCCTCAACATGCTGCGATATAAAATTACTATAAAGGCCCCTTTAACACAAGTGAGTTTTCCGCGTGGGTGCAATGCGTGACGTGAACGCATTGCACCCGCACTGAATCTGGACCCGTTCATTTCAATAGGTCTGTGCACATGAGCGTTTCTTTTCACGCCTCAGTTCTGATTTGCTTGAAAAACGCAGCATGTTCTATATTCACGCAGCCCCGGCCCCATAGAAGTGAATGGGGCTTCAGTGAAAAACGCATCGCATCCGCAAGCAAGTGCGGATGCAATGCGTTTTTCACTGATGATTGCTAGGAGATGTTTTTTTATCACGTGTGTGAAAAATGCATCAAAACGCATTGCACCCGTGCGGAAAAAAACTGAACGCAATTGCAGACAAAACGGACTGAACTTGCTTGCAAAATGGTGCGAATTTCACTGAAAGCACCCTGAACGCATCTGGACCCAATCCGTCACGCTCGTGTGAAGAAGGCGTAAGACACAATAACGGGTACAAAGCACCAGGACACCCAGGGATTGTAAGCCTTGTAGGTGGCGGGCGGTTTATTCGGGCTGATGATATATACATCATGTACACTTAGAAATCTGTATATTTACACTCACATATGTACATTATAGGAGAACAGCTGCTCGGTACAATGACATCTGCAGACAAGCTGCTAATTGCGTCTCTCTTTCTCGCCGAGTCTCCCGCTGGGTCACATGTCGCCGTCGCCGCCTCACGGCTAACCCTTTCATTGACAGCCTGCTCGTGTCATCCACAGATTCCCTATATACATAGCTTGTCCTTGTACCAATCTTCACTACTCTGAGGGGACCTCTCGCCAATCCTGACATGTCTATTTCATTAACTACTGGCATTTCCCCTTTAATAATGAACTTGGAGCATCTATTCTTATGACTATGTTGTGCCGTTCCTTTATTATTCCTGCTAGAAGTTATGAATTGCTAGCAGTTTACAATGAAGGTCCAGTTGGGACTTACTACCCATCAAGTTCCTCCATTTTTATTTTTACTGTAAGGCACTTCCGCTGGCCGCAAGCATGAAACGCTGCAATATTTTACGTCACCTAGATGCTGATCTTTAGCTACATCATGTATACTCCAGTTACCTCCAGAGCTGCACTCAGGGTAACACCCCCTGCTGGCAGAGCTGCATTGTCTGATGTATTTTTGCTACATCAGACCGGTAAACACTATTGCTACGCGCTACGGGGCAGACACTGAACCAGTAGTAAAGGCACTGGCAGCCCGAGAGCTAAGAAATCCCGCCGACTGTAGGCACCTTCCTACTCTACGGCAGCAGGAGAGGTGGAGGAGAAGAGTACCAATTATAAGTGGCCACGTATAGCGGTCTACAGGCTGATAGGGGCAGCCAGGAAGGATCATCCTGTGATGTTAGTCGGATACGCTGCGCTGGAGGATAGATCTTATACTACACAGGTTCCGGACATATACGTTATGCATACGTTGACCTGTGATGAGGATGGGGGGGTGCACCTTGTTCCTGACCACTCGGATGGGTTCATTATTACATTTCCTTTTGCAGCCAGCATTAGATACGTTCATCTGAGTGTATCCGAGCCCCAGGTTCTGGGACTATGATAATTCCACATAACTATACTGTATATAGAGTCAATAAATATCAGGTTCAGTGCCACCGACGAACCAGAACCTTCTCACATCTACAGACCACCACCACTAGACTGATCCACATGTCACCCTAAGGAGACCCCGTTCTTCTTGCCTCTCACTGTGACAGCTCTTCCAGCTGTGGCGCTCGTCCTCATCGGGTGGGATCCTGCAGAGCAGCTGGAGAAGAGTGTAAACATTAGAGGGGAGCAAACCCCAGATAACAGCATTTTGGGGGGGCTCGGTGCTGATGCCCCCATCAGTAACGATCCTGTCCGCCCTGTGCTATAGGATGAGAGGCAGCTGCCACATGAGCAGAGAGCTGTCCGTTTCACCACCGCCCTGGACGTTGGAGTGGAAAGGACTGAAGTTCCGGTAACCGGGTCCTCCTGATATAATCACCACTGAGGTGACCTCCTTACGATTAGTGTCCTTGGCACAAGGTCGGCTTCTGAACCACACGTCGGGATCATCTGTCATCTCGTATATAGAGCCGTCTTCCTCGGTGGTTTCTAGGGAAGCGTTGTCCGATCTGGAACCTTCCCTGGCTGAGAGGTGGTGGCCGGGGAGGTGAGAGGTGCCGCGCAGCCGGTACTGGAGAAGGATCCCTTTCAGGCGTGACGGGGGGAGGTTATCAGGAGTGGGGTCCTGGGACTGACCATCTGAAGTGTCTCTCGCTTCTGTTGCCCCATCACTTTCTCGTACATCTTCTGATGATCCCTGCTCTGTCCTAAGGGCTTGGGGAGCCATGGTGCTCCAGGCCACGGTGAGGAACTGCACCGGCCCGCAATGTCCGTTGAGAGAGACCATCCCTTTCCCTAGTGGAAAAGAAGAGAAAGTAGAAGATGTAAGAGCAGTGGATTGTGTGGGATCTAGACTAGGGGCGTTGCATTGTAGTACAACTCTCAGCATGAATCGTATATGCAGTAGTGCAGTGTAGGGGTCTGCACAACTGAATAACCCACCAGTGTAATAAAAGTGCACTATGAATCTACAGAGTGGGTTTTATAGGTGGGTCCTGGGGAGTACCTTATAAGTGGTCCACACAGTAGTGTGTTAGTAGTGCCTCCTACAGCAGTGCATTATGGGTGTGGAGAGTCACAGAGCAGTGCATTATGGGTGTGGAGAGTCACAGAGCAGTGCATTATGGGTGGGGAGAGTCACAGAGCAGTGCATTATGGGTGGGGAGAGTCACAGAGCAGTGCATTATGGTTGGCGAGAGTCACAGAGCAGTGCATTATGGTTGGCGAGAGTCACAGACCAGTGCATTATGGGTGGGGAGAGTCACAGACCAGTGCATTATGGGTGGGGAGAGTCACAGACCAGTGCATTATGGGTGGCGAGAGTCACAGACCAGTGCATTATGGGTGGCGAGAGTCACAGACCAGTGCATTATGCGTGTGGAGAGTCACAGACCAGTGCATTATGCGTGTGGAGAGTGACAGACCAGTGCATTATGCGTGTGGAGAGTGACAGACCAGTGCATTATGGGTGTGGAGAGTGACAGACCAGTGCATTATGCGTGTGGAGAGTGACAGACCAGTGCATTATGGGTGTGGAGAGTGACAGACCAGTGCATTATGCGTGTGGAGAGTGACAGACCAGTGCATTATGGGTGTGGAGAGTCACAGACCAGTGCATTATGGGTGGCGAGAGTCACAGACCAGTGCATTATGGGTGGCGAGAGTCACAGACCAGTGCATTATGGGTGGCGAGAGTCACAGACCAGTGCATTATGGGTGGCGAGAGTCACAGACCAGTGCATTATGGGTGGCGAGAGTCACAGACCAGTGCATTATGGGTGGCGAGAGTCACAGACCAGTGCATTATGGGTGGCGAGAGTCACAGACCAGTGCATTATGGGTGGCGAGAGTCACAGACCAGTGCATTATGGGTGGCGAGAGTCACAGACCAGTGCATTATGGGTGGCGAGAGTCACAGACCAGTGCATTATGGGTGGCGAGAGTCACAGACCAGTGCATTATGGGTGGCGAGAGTCACAGACCAGTGCATTATGGGTGGCGAGAGTCACAGACCAGTGCATTATGGGTGGCGAGAGTCACAGACCAGTGCATTATGGGTGGCGAGAGTCACAGACCAGTGCATTATGGGTGGCGAGAGTCACAGACCAGTGCATTATGGGTGGCGAGAGTCACAGACCAGTGCATTATGGGTGGCGAGAGTCACAGACCAGTGCATTATGGGTGGCGAGAGTCACAGACCAGTGCATTATGGGTGGCGAGAGTCACAGAGCAGTGCATTATGGGTGGCGAGAGTCACAGACCAGTGCATTATGGGTGGTGAGAGTCACAGACCAGTGCATTATGGGTGGTGAGAGTCACAGAGCAGTGCATTATGGGTGGTGAGAGTCACAGAGCAGTGCATTATGGGTGGTGAGAGTCACAGAGCAGTGCATTATGGGTGGTGAGAGTCACAGAGCAGTGCATTATGGGGGTGGTGAGTCACAGAGCAGTGCATTATGGGTGGTGAGAGTCACAGACCAGTGCATTATGGGTGGTGAGAGTCACAGAGCAGTGCATTATGGGCAATGTATACAGCACAACATTGGAGCGGATATATAGTAGGGAAACCCGCCAATCATTCCTACCTGTGATTTTAGGGATTCCTTCCAGCTTTGGCACGGGTAGGGTGATGAGAATGCCCAGGTGAGTGCCCACCCAAAGTAACCCCTGGCATATCAGCAGGCTGGTGACCCGAGGATTCTTCTGTCCTGTGGGGAGACGTTCAAATGATTCTAGTTACTGTCTGACTTCACAGATACCAAAGCAGACAAAACGACGCCCGCCCAGCACCAGTGAGTAACATGTTGGGGGCGTCAGCTCGGATTAAGCTCGCCGTTCACTGAGGCAGGGGCCACGAGCTTCATGCAATCTGTGCCATATATCGCTAGCTTCTTCTCCATACGGCCGGCAGTCGTCCACCCCAGGACAGACACCACTGTGCCCGCTCATCCGAACTCTGACAACCCTGCTCATTATGGAAGCATCTGCTTTCTGCACGGTAGTACCGGGGGCCTCGGACCATCACCGGAGGAGAGTGCCGGGTGGTGAAGCAATATGGGATCATTAACCTGACAGCCGACCCTCTCCATACTGGCCAACTATCACAAATAGAGCTGACGGGTCGTGTCCCCCCGCCGCCGGAGCCATAACCATAGACCCTCCAAGCAGCGAGCGGTGGGGTCTGCACTGAACATTTCCTGCACAGACAGCTCATGAGTTTAAAGGAAAACGCCACTTAAAGGGGTCATCCAACCCCTATATTGCCCCCAAAAATGCCCGGGCACCTCATACAGGTTATACTTATCCCGCTCACCGGCAGCCGCATCGCTCCCGACGCCTGCATGGTCGCCTCTGCATCTCCCCGTCGTATGGATAAAATTATTCACGACGGGGAGAGCAGCCAATAGCAGGCCGTGATGTAGACGCGCCTCCCTAGCATCGCCGGTGGACCCCGAAGTTTTGATCCGCACACAAGGAAGTGCATCAGGAGCGACTTGGTTGCCGGGGAGTGGGGTAAGTATAACCTGTATGCGGTGCCCGGGCATTTTGGGGGCATTATAGGGGTTGGATAACCTTATAATCTAGTCACATCCAGAGCTGCAGCAACAACCTTGCTTTCTGGTCATCAGGCAGGTCTAAGCCATGTCTGATCTTTGAGCGCAGATTTTTGGATGCAGCTCTGGTGCGAACAGAGACGAAAATGTGACAACCGATTTTGTTTTTTTGTCATAAAGGAACGACCTGGAGCGTCATAACCCAGAAGCCTCATGGAGGCCAGCATCTCCTCACCTGGCAGCAGCAGAGTCCGGGTGGAAATATTAATTTCTTGCAATAGTTCCAGAGTCTCCGTGTGGAAGAGGCGAATAGATGAACCTTCGGAAAACGCCATCCACACCCCCCCGCCAGCTCGGATCATGTGGGTAACGCTCACCCCCTCATCTTGTATGGCCTCAAAACTCTGCAGGGGGAGAAAAAGAAAAATGACCAAAGACTTAAAGGGCTGGTCCAGTCTCCTGCAAATAAAACATATATTGAGACGACAGCAAGCAGAGATCTTGAAAATGATGAGAAAATTGGGCCGCAAAGTTGCAAGACTTCTCATTATATGATCATGACGCTTCATTTCCGTAAAACCAATTTAGCAATAGATGCACCCCCCCCAAATATAACCAATAAATGAACGTGGCCCCCCAAAACATGACTATGGATGATATCATGATAAAGACAGTCCCCACTCTCCTGCCCCAGAGCTGGGGGGGGGGGGGGTGTTCTCTTACTCACTGCTCCACATGAGACGAGATCATTTAACCGCCCGTGTTCCTCATCCCGGGGGGGGCAGAATCAGGAACCAAGGAAGAGACTGCGGGCGAGGACTAATTAATTTACACCCCCACATCTCCGGGATAATCAATAGTTATAATTAAATCCTGGTTACAATTGTTCCTGCAGTAAACTGTGACCGTGTCATTACCACTGGATGCAACGACCAGAGTCAATCGAGCAGAGCGCCAGTCCTGGTGCGCTTACCAGGCATGACGCTAGCGATATAACCAATTTCCCAAAAGAGCATGGGGGAGCGGGATGGTGGGGGGTGCAGCCGGCTGCTGCTATTCTGCAGAGTGCGGATAAAATGCAGGAAAATCACCAGCCGTCTGTAGGAGTCAACTGATTTTAAGGGGAAATGTTCAAGTCGGCGCACGCAGATTATTTGCACGGCGGGGGGGGGGGGGGCTGGTATTATAGCGTAAAAAAAAATTGCGGACAAGAATAGGACATGTTCTATTTTTTGGGGGATCGGAATTGCGGACCCGGAAGTGCGGTTCCGCAATTCCGGATCCGGGCAGCACATCGTGCTGCCCCATAGAAATGAATGGGTCCGCAATTCCGTTCTGCAAAATGCGGATCGAAATTGCGGACGTGTGAATGGACCCTAAGAGGAGAGTGTAGTGCAGCAGAAGTAGGCGGTAGTCTGGGAAAGCTGGGTGACAAGCCTGTGGGATGTGGAGGATCAGATATCAGTAAAAAACTACCTCCGTCCTATGTTACCCAGTCTTGTTAAGCCAGTGGCGCCCCCTTCTGGAATAATCACCCAGACTAAACCCCCTGTGGTTTCAAGGGCTGTCCAGTTTAGACAACTGATCTAATATTCGGGGTTGCCTTCCATGAAGCGCACTGTTGGGGGTCTCGCCTTGGGAGTTGCAGTGCTTCTTCTTACTATTCCCCCTATGTTCCAGAGCTCCGCCGGCCCCGCTATCTGGACCGCCCTGGGCGCCATTTATTACAGATAGGCCAAGCAAGCGACAATTTACATATCTTCCTTTACCCGCCATTCTCTGCGCCATCTGCATATTTTACGGCGGCGGTCAGTGTGTGCGTGCCTTCGATAACGCTGCGCTGCCGATGTATTATTCATCAGGAGACGCCAGCAGCTGAGTTATGAGCTTTAATAGATGCAAACTTAGTTTGGACGTTAAAATATGCGAAGTGTAGAACGGAGTAAATAATAGAGCAAACGGCAGCTGAGCAGCGGGCCCCGGGAGGGGGACCGACCGTACACAGCCTTAACTCCTTCTTCACTGATGGCGGCCTCAGGACATGTGATCTCACTGACCGCGATGGCCAGCCGCTGTGGAGACTGCTACGTCTTACCTGTGCTTTCAGAGGATCCGTTTCCAACACAGTCACCCGGTTCCGGCAGCTTGCCCACAAGCAATCATCCAGGGCCAACAAAGCCCGGACCGGGCTGGTACCAACACGCACAGTGGAAGGGTTTTCAGGGTCCCAAAGACCACCTGATGAAGAGGGAAGAGCTCATTACAGGTCAGCGTGCCATTATCCTGTACCCAGAGTGTCAGCTTGTCATTATCCTGTACCCCAAGTGTCAGCTTGTCATTATCCTGTACCCCAAGTGTCAGCTTGTCATTATCCTGTACCCCAAGTGTCAGCTTGTCATTATCCTGTACCCCAAGTGTCAGCTTGTCATTATCCTGTACCCCAAGTGTCAGCTTGTCATAATCCTGTACCCCAAGTGTCAGTGTGTCATTATCCTGTACCCCCAGTCTCAGCATGTCATTATCCTGTACCCCAAGTGTCAGCGTGTCATTATTCTGTACCCCAAGTGTCAGCTTGTCATTATCCTGTACCCCAAGTATCAGCTTGTCATTATCCTGTACCCCAAGTGTCAGCTTGTCATTATCCTGTACCCCAAGTGTCAGCGAGTCATTATCCTGTACCCCAAGTGTCAGCGAGTCATTATCCTGTACCCCAAGTGTCAGCGTGTCATTGTCCTATACCCCAAGTGTCAGCGTGTCATTGTCCTATACCCCAAGTGTCAGCGTGTCATTGTCCTATACAGGAAATATCACTGCATCATTACCTTGTACCCCAAGTGTTAGAGTGTCAATTTTCTGTACCCCAATTCAGTGTGTCATTGCACTGGGGACCCCACAGTAATTTCACCGTTATTTAGACCTTTTATTGGTAGATCGCATGGGCGTATGTGTAACATCCCAGAGTTAGGTTACAAAACTCTTTTACCCCACTACAACCTGTTAAGTGCATCTGCATTGTCATCCTGTGTAATTTAACATCACATTCTCACAAATGTGCAATCTAAGCCTTGTTTAAATGTATTTGCTGTAATTTTCATGTTCACCAGCAGGTGTCAGCAATGCGTCAGCAGGGCCTTAGTAACAGTTTAGCATATCTAGACTGGAATAGTACATTCCAGTTTAGCTCCCCCCTCTTTGAGGAGGTGTGGAATGTTCCCACATCCTGCCTCATGGGGAGGAAAGAAAGTTAGAGTTAGTGTGTCAGCCACCCCAGCTAGGGGTAGGCTGTGCTGGTTGGAGCTCCCAGTTCTAGGGATCTCGGCAGAGACAAAAAGATCATCATTCCCAGTCTGAGCCTTTCAGCCTCAGCTGGTGACAAGCAAGCAGCCACCTCCAGAACTCCAGGAAGAACCATCCCCTGTGAGCTAAATGTGAGTACCATCCAGAGGCCAGGAGAAGCCAAATTCCTCCTCAGCTAGTCAGTCCCATACACAGCAGAAGATATAGATTCCTGCCACATTACAGAGCCACAAGCAGACGACTTATCCTGCAAGAGAGCTCCAGGCAGGGGTGTATCTATCACAAGGCAAACAAGGCATTTGCCTAGGGCGGCACTTGCCAATGGGGCGGCAAAATGCCTTGTTTGCTTAGTGATAGTTACACAATATGCTAAATATTTTTTTTGCTCCTTGTCCGATCCTTCACTATGCGAGCGGTATCGCCGGCACCGCATAGTGAAGGAGTTGAAAGACTTACTTCCTCCTCCTCCTGACTTCCTCCCGACCTCCCCTGCCTTTTGCATCTGTGCGTTGCCGTCCAAGTGCAGAACGGATCCTGCACACGGTCACCGTGAACACTGAGGCCAGGCCCCGGCCACCAATGCACTGATCCCTGAGCCTGCTGTCTTCAAAAACTGTAAGTACTTAAATTACAGTAATTCACAAAAAATCTATTACTTAGTTGTTTTATGGGGTAAGAGGGTTGGGACCCGTTGAGTGGTTAGAGGGGGGAGAAGAAGTGGGTCAAATTTATATTAGGGGGGTGCCCGAGTTTAGTCTCGCCTAGGGCAGCACAAAACCAAGATACACTACTGGCTCCAGGCACATGATAGAAGCAGAAGACAGACTCCTGCCACACATTGCCAATACCTGCTGGGACCAGAGACTATTGCTGTATCTCGTGTGGATTAATGCTGCATCCAGTAAAGACAAGTTGAATTATATTCCAAGTTTGGACCTCATTAATTGCTACCAAGTTCCTCAATTACTCCTACTAGCAACACACTCATTTATTGCAAGTGAGCCAGGATCCAGGAGTCCAGCCGTACCCAGGTAGGAGACACAGCTGACATTACTATTACCACACAGAGACATTACACCACCCTGACATTCCTAACCTGGTACGTGAGTTACAACACCTTAAAGGGCCCTGTGACAGTACCCTGCGCACGCTGCAATTGGCGTCACAAACAAAAACCATAGACTGTTATACCCATATCCCGACCCACTGCATAATTGGTGTCCGCCTAACTGTACCACAGTCCTGCTCATTGCATAAGTGTTAGAATAGAGAGTGCCGATATCTTACCTTGGTTTTGGGGGTACAGTGCTAAAGTGCCATCTTGCAGTCCTGCACACAGGTGACTGGGGCTAAGACGGAGACAGAGAACGGGCTGCAGGTCAGGACTCCTTAGCGCCATCAGACAGGTGGAGCCGGTGTCCACGCTGCTGTACACCATTATACTGCAGAGAAAAGGCAATCAAAAAGTTAATGCCGGAAGTGTGACAACCCCAATAATAGCTGCTGGTAAGTGCGCCAACGTCAGGTGCTGCAAAGCTGCTCATCTATAAGTCATAGGTGCATCTTCATTATATACCATGAGACAAGATAATGGTGTCAGGAGGCTGCAAGTACAGCTCCACCGGATCAGCCGGTCACACTCGTTCTGCTGCCGAGTGCTCCTCTTGGTGCATTATCCCATAAACCCAAAATGTCCTATGTAGCGTGCCAACATTGTGCTATGCTACATTTACATCATTTGCATGGAGGGGTTAGTGGGATTACCAGCAATCAAATAACCCCTACGTCACCATATGCCCTGCTGGAATGATGCGAGAATGAGGCCCTGAGGTTGGAGGGTGTTGCACCCCACATCACACCTCTCAGCGTCCCCTCACCTGCCATCCTGGAGCCCCACACACACGGCCGGCTGCACCGGAGCAGACACGTAGTCCTCCTCATTCTCGCAGCCCTCATCATTTACTTTACCGCACACGTTCTCCACACACAGCACGCGAGACGGCAGCGGGAAGGCCTTCAGCATCCGTGGAGAGGTATGGTTCAAGGAGAAGATCTGGATCTGACCAGCACCTTCCTCCTGACCCCCGCCAACCTGGAAGCAGAGACAAGACTTTGTGACGTTATCATACGGGTTAAATCTAAATATAGTACTTTGCTGTACTTACCTGGCAATGATCCAGTCACATGCAGAGCTGCATTCACAATTCTGCTGGTTTCCAGTTTACCCTGGTCTCATCTCTCTGCTGCCCCCTGCTGTTCAGTCTCTGTACAGGACATGCTGTGGTGCGTTGCTAATTTATGTTGTTGTAGGTTTGTATTTTTATGTGTGCGATAGCATTGGGGGGGGGGGGGGGTTCCCACAAACAATACTGTGGTTAGATCAAAGGGGTCCGACCACTGGGACCCCCACTGGTCACAAGAGTCCCAGGATCCCCTATTCAAATGGAGTGCTCATTACGCATGTCCAATGCCGCTCTACCAGTCCCATACAGTTGAATGGAACCATACAACCATATGTCCTCATGATCGTGGGGGTCCCAGCGGTTGACCATCACTGGTGGTGGTTCTTCTCTACAGAACCCTGCTCAGTCAGAGAGCTGCTTCAGAGGTCCGAGGGCTCAATGTCACAGTATCATCTGGATGGGCACCATGCCATACTACCCCTGCATTGGCCCACTATACCTTTATCCAGTGATAAAAGGTTGTACTGATGGATTATTTCTTAGGGGTTGTATCTCAGCACAAGATGGGTCAGAATTGTGAATTCAGCTCTTGAAGTGACTGGAGAAGAAGTCATGATAATTAAAGGGGTATTCCTATCTGGGACATTAATGGTACATCACTAGGATACGCAATCAATGTCAGAGACGTGTGGGTCCCACCTGTAGAATGGGGCCCTTGAAGTGAAGGAAAGTTCACCGCGCATGCGCAATCACAGCCTCTGTTCACCACTATGGGAATTCTCAAAATAGCCAAGTGCTAGCTCGACTATTTTTGGAAGTCCCATAGCAGTGAATGGAAAGCAAGCTGCGCATGCATGGTGTGCCCCGTTCTGGACGCAGGTGCCATCAATGTCCCAGATGGGACAACCCCTTTAATGGCATGGATTTCATGGAGATGCATCATGAAGGTTCACACATCATAAGGTTATCTCATAAAAAAAGACAAGGAAGACTTACCCATAAGTATCCCTGAGGCAGCGAGGTGCTGACAGAGGACAAGCCCAGAAGGGAGTTCTGTACCGGAGTGTGAATAGCGCCACCTAGCTGCAAAAATAAAATAAAAAAACTGAAAAGATAAGAAGATATAAAGTCATATCAATCTTAAAGGGCCACTAACAAACGTCAGTGCCTATGACAGTGCTGGAGCATTATAAGAGGAGCGCCTGGTATTACAGCGAATACCAGGAGCGCAGGGAGGGAATTTGGCCGGCCAGGAGCGGACTAGATGGAGGCACGAGCAGCTGGGTCTCCTCTGAGCTGCACAATATGTTACCAGCTTATAAATAAATGATCAAAGTGACGGGAAATGCCGTGTTTTCAGCTTGCGCCCGTCACTGTGCCATGCAGCTGCTGGCGTCCTTCTCAGTCATTGCTTCTGGGCAGCAAGAAGAAAAAAAGTTTAACGTTTCCAGGCATCCTTATTTGACTGCATGAAAGGTCTCTGCTTGTCGCTGGGGATGTGGAGGTAACGACGGTCGGGATGAGAAGTCACATTTGTTTTAATTAGCATAAACAAGTGTGATGTGCGGACAGGGGCAGCGAGCCTGGCGCTCCCAGCGGACCTGCGCTGGGCTGCCCGGCATCGGAACATCTCCAAATGACCTGTCACATCCCAGCTGTTACTGGAGAGGGGGCGGCGGAGGGAACCATCTCCACAGTTCAGCCAGCAGTCTTCATCAAGAGCTTTCTATAAAAGGACATATTGGACCTCAACTAATCTGGATGTTACTGCACCCACAGAGTGGACTCAATGGTCGGGACACAGGGCAGAATCCAACAGGGTAATACTATTACTGCAGCCATAAGAGCTAATACAGGACTGACATAATAATGAAGCCATGTCCTGCAGAAAGCTGTCTGAAACCGGCTGCACTCCAGAGCTTACAGAGATGATTGGAGTGATACACTGGGAGAGAAGGGCAAAAGCTGGAAGCACAAGGGCAAAAAGCAGGAGGTTCAAAGGCAAATGCACTTTGTGGTTTTGCCCTCATGCAATGGCAAAAGCTGAAAGCGCAAGGACAAAAGCGGGGGGGCAGCGCAACAAGGACAAAAGCGGGGGGGGGCGCAACAAGGACAAAAGCGGGGGGGGCGCAACAAGGACAAAAGCGGGGGGGGCGCAACAAGGACAAAAGCGGGGGGGGGGCGCAACAAGGACAAAAGCGGGGGGGGCGCGCAACAAGGACAAAAGCGGGGGGGGGCGCAACAAGGACAAAAGCGGGGGGGGCGCAACAAGGACAAAAGCGGGGGGGCGCAACAAGGACAAAAGCGGGGGGGCGCAACAAGGACAAAAGCGGGGGGGGCGCAACAAGGACAAAAGCGGGGGGCGCAACAAGGACAAAAGCGGGGGGGCGCACAACAAGGACAAAAGCGGGGGGGGCGCACAACAAGGACAAAAGGGGGGGGCAACAAGGACAAAAGCGTGGGGGGCGCAACAAGGACAAAAGCGGGGGGCGCAACAAGGACAAATACAGGATGCAAGAGGCACAGGGGGAGATGCAGGAGGCACAGGGGGAGATGCAGGAGGCACAGGGGGAGATGCAGCAGGTGCAAGGGCAAAAATAAGCAGGCCCAAGGACAAAAGCAGGAAGCACAAGAACATATCTAGAGACACAGAATGAGGCAGGAGGCACCAGATAAGCTGAATTTCAATGTTAAGTGGAGTAGGTGGGGAATATAATACTACTATCCTGCCTGAATCTCCAGCCCCCACTGGCTATTACACCAGACTAGATCCTCAGGCTGCTTCCAGACATTTATTCATCTTCTTCCATCTCATTTACTGCACATTACATCAGATTGGCCGCTGTCGAGTAATTACAATTTGCATTAATTTTACCCCTCTTAAGAAAATGAGAGACAGATTTAACCTTGTCAGGATGTGAACCTGGAAATCCTGAAGCGTGATGGAAGTCAAAATCAATTCTCAGTCAATGTCACCGCCGTCTGACTGTACTAAAGCGGGGCATGTCTTGTCTGTACCCCAATTCTCCATAGAATAGACTAATGTAATGAATGGAAATAGTCTCCCTGTTTGTTTATTATTTTCGAAAAACTTGAAGACTGTGACTAAGACCTGCTGCGAATGGCCTGGACAGCAGACAGGGCGGGCGAATGGCCTGGACAGCAGACAGGGCGGGCGAATGGCCTGGACAGCAGACAGGGCGGGCGAATGGCCTGGACAGCAGACAGGGCGGGCGAATGGCCTGGACAGCAGACAGGGCGGGCTAATGGCCTGGAAAGAAAGCGGGCGGGCTAATGGCCTGGAAAGAAAGCGGGCGGGCTAATGGCCTGGAAAGAAAGCGGGCGGGCTAATGGCCTGGAAAGAAAGCGGACGGCGAATGGCCTGGAAAGAAAGCGGACGGCGAATGGCCTGGAAAGAAAGCGGGCGAATGGCCTGGAAAGAAAGCGGGCGAATGGCCTGGAAAGAAAGCGGGCGAATGGCCTGGAAAGAAAGCGGGCGAATGGCCTGGAAAGAAAGCGGGCGAATGGCCTGGAAAGAAAGCGGGCGAATGGCCTGGAAAGAAAGCGGGCGAATGGCCTGGAAAGAAAGCGGGCGAATAGCCCAGAAAGAAAGCGGGCGAATAGCCTGGAAAGAAAGCGGGCGAATAGCCTGGAAAGAAAGCGGGCGAATAGCCCATCGAGACGGAGGAAGAACGGTCCGTCAAGATAGATGAGGAATGGCCTGGGGAGACAAGGGGTGACATGCTGTCATACAAGACCATAGGAACTGTGACATTCAGGCTGCAGTCTGCACCTGTAACTCACCTGTAAGTCGGAGGCTTTTGTGGAGAAGGCAGGGAGGCGACAAACCATAGTTGGAGACCAGAATGGAATTTTCATTTTTTTCTCCTCCTCGGGACACAGCCAACCAGGAAGGTTTTCCTCTCCTGGGAACAGGTAAGAAGAATCAATTAGAGGGGAATATAAAATTATGTGCATATTACACCCTGCTGTGACCAACCCTAACCAATATGGTCGTCACATGACAACTACGCATTTCTCATCTGCCTTTTCTTTTGCGCTGCGTTTACGGGAGAACTTGTCAGCCAATGACAGCTGTCACTAAGGTTAGGACCTGGTGGCTGCGACGTGCTCTGCAGTTGACCTGCTTAAGAGGCCTTTGCATACTATGACGCCTGCGCAGAGAAGTCCTGACCGTGTACATCAGGCTCAGCAGAAGCATCATGTGATTCCTCCATCTCCAGGGGAAAAATTCGGGGGCGTTTGGTAATGAACTGCTTTGTCGCGTCATTTATCATTAAAAGAAAAAAATAATTGCAAAATGCAAATCCGGACTGACGGAAACCATCCAAAAGATGTAAGAAGTAAAATAAGAAAAGTAAAGTAAGAAAATAAGTAAAAATAAACTGTTCAGGTAGAGGGAAGAGCGGAGGAATGGCGACGTAGGCGCAATTAACCCGCTGAGCGCCTGAACGGAGGTGGGTGCCTCTATGTGCAGTTACCAATCAAGCAGAAAAAAAGTAATTTCTTCCCATTAGAGCTGAATGGTCTTTTTAACGAGTTACACTTCTCTTCCCTCAGGCTTTGAAGATAAAAAAAAAAAAAAACGGCGTTTAGACCATGAAACGCAATCATCTGACGCTGAGACATCGGGGGCATTAAAGAAGTGCGTTTTCCAGGATGATTTAAAACAAATTTCCTGCCATTTCGCTTCTCAGCGGCGGCTGCAGAAGCCAAGGAGAAGATAACGATGAGACGTACGGGGCCGAATTCTTCTAAAAAGCCCTGATGAGGCAGGGGAGCGAGGAGCGCAGGAGAGGCCCCATTCAGAACGCTGACGCGTTTCTCTATAGGCCGCTCGTTATTGTGGATGTGCACGCTGGCTAAACGCTAAAATACTTTCACAGTTGAAAACCTCTTTGTCCCTGCAATTTTCAAGAGAAGCCTCCGACTCCTCTCTCCTTTCTGAAGGGTCTTTTGAAGAGAGAGAACAAGCCACCTACTTGTGATTATGACGGCAAAATAAAGAAGGAGAAAAAAATAAAAATATATGATTACTTTCCCAGGAGCCCTCGGGGCAAGTTATTTAAAGGGGAGATCTTGCTCGGAAGATGTCCTGAACCGCCCCCAGCGACAGAGATTGCAGCAAGGAATGCCTTAGCAAGAGGCCTCTAAAACCCTAAAACACGTACAATGGTTGGTTTCTTAAAGGGGTGACGCCATGACTGATGTATAAAAAAAAAAAAAAAAAAAAAAAAAAATCGGACATCATATAGTACATGACAATCTCTTTCTAATAAAGCTAGAACCGGCCCTGTACCTCACATGGGTCCAGAGATTTCCACATTCATTATTCCCATTGCTCTGCTACATTGTTTTCATCTGGGAAGCTCAGGGGGGGTGTCCTTTCTGCTGCAGCTCTGTCCCCATCACAGCTCAGTGGGTGCGTCCTTTCTGCAGCAGTCCTGCCCCTATCACAGCTCAGTGGATGCGTCCTTTCTGCAGCAGCCCTGCCCTTATCACAGCTCAGTGGGTGTGTCCTTTCTGATGCAGCTCTCTCCCTATAACTGCCACAGCTTCTAACAGAACATAGGGGTGGTGACAGTTATAAGCTAAGCACGTTCGACCAGCTCAGCGAGATGGACAAAAATATAAGGGAAAGAGCAAACAGCAGGTGGCGCTATACAGATACATTTTATTGAATAGCTCACTAGCTATACTACATATTTAATGACATGCAATTACAAAAGTATTCAGATCCAGGCGCTGGTTGGAAAAACGTTGAATATGTTTCGTGATGCAACCCCTTTAAAAGGTAGAGGAGCGCCATTACAATGTCACCTAGCATTGTGTTAGGCAGCAGGCTCCAATTTTGGTACTGCCAATACTAGGGGCTCAGTACTGGACAGCGCTTCCCTCATAGCTTTTCAGTAGCACTACCCCCCCTCTCTCAACCCCTGTGCTGGGATAGGGAGAGAGCTGCAGCAGACAGGACACAACCCCAGTGCTGGGATAGGGAGAGAGCTGCAGCAGACAGGACACAACCCCTAGGGAGAGAGCTGCAGCAGAAAGGACACAACCCCTGTGCTGGGATAGGGAGAGAGCTGCAGCAGAAAGGACACAACCCCTGTGCTGGGATAGAGAGAGAGCTGCAGCAGACAGGACACAACCCCTGTGCTGGGATAGGGAGAGAGCTGCAGCAGAAGGGACACAACCCCCGTGCTGGGATAGGGAGAGAGCTGCAGCAGAAAGAACACAACCCCTGTGCTGGGATAGGGAGTGAGCTGCAGCAGAAAGAACACACATCCTGAGCTGTGATAGGGAGAGAGCTGCAGCAGAATGGACACAACCCCTGTGCTGGGATAAGGAGAGAGCTGCAGCAGAAAGGACACAACCCCTGTGCTGGGATAGGGAGAGAGCTGCAGCAGACAGGACACAACCCCTGTGCTGGGATAGGGAGAGAGTTGCAGCAGACAGGACACAACCCCTGTGCTGGGATAGGGAGAGAGCTGCAGCAGAAAGGACGCAACCCCTGTGCTGGGATAGGGAGAGCGCTGCAGCAGAAAGGACACAACCCCTGTGCTGGGATAGGGAGAGAGCTGCAGCAGAAAGGACGCAACCCCTGTGCTGGGATAGGGAGAGCGCTGCAGCAGAAAGGACACAACCCCTGTGCTGGGATAGGGAGTGAGCTGCAGCAGAAAGAACACACATCCTGAGCTGTGATAGGGAGAGAGCTGAAGCAGAATGGACACACATCCTGAGCTTTGATAGGGAAAGAACTAGGACAGAGCAATTGGAGCAATGAATGGAGAGATCTCTGGATCTATGTGAGGTACACGGCTAGTTGTAGCTTTTATTTCTCTGTTATTCCTCCTGGAAACTTAGGAATAATTTGACAACTGGTTGTTACCATTTGGGGGTTTGTCACTATTCTGCCTGGCAGAGTCCAATCAGTGCTGACTGTGTAGGGGCACGGCACACCCCTTTGACAAGGAGAATAGTAACAACCAGCTGTTAATGTATTAATCGGTTTCTAGGAGGAATAACAGAGGAACAGCACACTGCAGAGCTCTAAGAACAGATGCTACAGAATTGGAATACACATAATTACACAAAGAGACATGTCAGGAGAGGTGACAGACAGCTCCTCCATCTGCATGGTAGTCAGTATTCTGCAGTCTCCACTTACTGAGAGCGATTTTGGCCAAGTGCAATCGGTTCACCCAGGAAATCTTGCTCAAGGGATTCGGGGTGAGAAAAAGCGCCATGATACTCATTGGACGGCCAGACCTTAAGGGGAGAGGAGAAAAATGAAGAAGGATCAGACGGCATCAACCATAAGATATATACGAAGCCTTGAGATGAAATGTTGGGATGAGAAGTTTCACTATGGTCTCTGCACTGTAAGAAAAATACATTGAATAAAAGCAAAAAGAGTGAAGAATGGAATGTATCGGCCATTACTATACAGGAGAAGGAAGAAGCATGAATAAAGAGTGGACAGCGCCACCTAGTGCCTCAGACGATGATACGTTGTACATATGGGCGAGTGGAATAATGATAAACTAGGAGGTGAGACTGCAACCATTGAATACACTGGCAGCAAAGAAAAACCCCAAATAGTCACATTGTATAGGCCTCCTTTAAATGACCTCATTATTTGATATGCTTCTGCTAGCAGTATAATTGGCCTGCAGTACTCCTACTCTCCTATAGGTGGATCTACAAGTGATCGCCCCACTTAGTAAACCAACCAAATCAGCCTCCTCATCAGCAACCCATGTAGCCTCCATCACTTGCCCCAGACTCACTTGTCAGATTTTCTTGGCATTTGGAGCTGGAGACGGAGATGACATTTATTAGCCGACTGAATCTCCTCTTCTTTCAGCCGGATGAGTCTCTGTAAACCTAAACACCAATCCTGAGCCACCGTCATGTTCAGATTCTAGAAGAGGGGAGAGGGTGACGCCGTGAGACGCAGAGCACTAAAATATAGGGAATCTGCCTATGTGAGGGGGTCAGGGACATAAAACATTGGCTATAGGGATACAATGTCAACCACAAGCTAAGGGTGGAAGGGTAGTAGCATTATATCTAGGGAATACGTTGGACTTTTTCACCCAGTGCCAGAAAAAGAGCAAATGCCAGTGGTTTCTCAGTAATAAAGCTACTACTAACTACTATAGCTGACTAATATAATACTCCTCCTATGTGCAAGAATATAACTACTATAATACCGCCTCCTATGTACAAGAATATATGTACTATAATACTGCCTCCTATGTACAAGAATATAACTACTATAATACTGTCTCCTATATACAAGAATATAACTACTATAATACTGCCTCCTATGTACAAGAATATAACTACTATAATACTGCTCCTACGTACAAGAATATAACTACTATAATACTGCTCCTACGTACAAGAATATAACTACTATAATACTGCTCCTACGTACAAGAATATAACTACTATAATACTGCTCCTATGTACAAGAATATAACTACTATAATACTGCTCCTACGTACAAGAATATAACTACTATAATACTGCTCCTATGTACAAGAATATAACTACTATAATACTGCCTCCTATGTACAAGAATATAACTACTATAATACTGCCTCCTATGTACAAGAATATAACTACTATAATACTGCTCCTATGTACAAGAATATAACTGCTATTGTTAACCAATGTCAAATTATCTATCGAATATTTACATATTACTTATCCAAGCAGGATATAGATAAGTGGTATGCACTGGACAACTCTCTAATGGGGAGCGGAGCGTAAAAGCCTCTGCAGCTACTCAACACCATACATTTGTCTATCTAGTGTTGCTATGACTTCATGTATACCTCATACCTATGCTTGTACCACATTTCATTGTAAATGTCGACTATGAGTATTGTACTGCCCTGCGTGGCAGGATAATTGCCTCATTGATGTGATGCTACCTCATTGTCTATTTTCCGAATAAAAAGAAATTTGACAAAGAATATAACTGCTATAATACTGCTCCCGATGTGCAAGAATATAACTACTATAATACTGCTCCTATGTACAAGAATATAACTACTATAATACTGCCTCCTATGTACAAGAATATAACTACTATAATACTGCCTCCTATGTACAAGAATATAAATACTATAATACTGCTCCTATGTACAAGAATATAACTACTATAATACTGCTCCTATGTACAACAATATAACTACTATAATACTATAGTAGTACACCGGCGCTTGCACTGAGTTTGGCTGACGCAGCGCTACCGCAACGGTATCGCCACCGTTGGATATCAAGTGAATGATGTAAGTAATGTATATGTAGGTACTGCGCGACTTGTACTCCCTATTGCTTTCTCAATCAGAATGGCACCAGGAAGATACGTAATGGTTATAGCAGGGACTTACAGTTTGGTTGTGATGTCTCAATCCCAGATGCTCCTCTGTGGGTGCTGTTCTCCTGCGTCTTTCCAACTTTCTTCTTTTCTTTTTTTCCTTTTTTGTTTTTGGTGCCGTGCGGGATGAGGGAAGGTTTGGGGAGCTGGGCCCTAATAGTAACAACTATTTTTTAAAATGAGAATATTACTTGAGCTTGCCCCGGCCGGTGACACCGCTCGTGATTTAAAAGAAGCCGCTTGTTCGCGCTCGCTCGGAGCGCTGCGTGACGTCACGACAGTGGCTACGGTGGACCAGGAGGTGGTCCTCCTGGTCCACCGTAGCCACTGTCGTGACGTCACGCAGCGCTCCGAGCGAGCGCGAACAAGCGGCTTCTTTTAAATCACGAGCGGTGTCACCGGCCGGGGCAAGCTCAAGTAATATTCTCATTTTAAAAAATAGTTGTTACTATTAGGGCCCAGCTCCCCAAACCTTCCCTCATCCCGCACGGCACCAAAAACAAAAAAGGAAAAAAAAGAAAAGAAGAAAGTTGGAAAGACGCAGGAGAACAGCACCCACAGAGGAGCATCTGGGATTGAGACATCACAACCAAACTGTAAGTCCCTGCTATAACCATTACGTATCTTCATGGTGCCATTCTGATTGAGAAAGCAATAGGGAGTACAAGTCGCGCAGTACCTACATATACATAACTACTATAATACTGCTCCTCTGTACAAGAATATAACTACTATAATACTGCCTCCTCTGTACAAGAATATAACTACTATAATACTGCCTCCTCTGTACAAGAATATAACTACTATAATACTGCTCCTACGTACAAGAATATAACTACTATAATACTGCTCCTACGTACAAGAATATAACTACTATAATACTGCTCCCATGTACAAGAATATAACTACTATAATACTGCCCCTATGTACAAGAATATAACTACTATAATACTGCTCCTATGTACAAGAATATAACTACTAGAATACTACTCCTATGTACAAGAATATAACTACTAGAATACTGCCTCCTATGTACAAGAATATAACTACTATAATACTTCTATGTACAAGAATATAACTACTAGAATACTGCCTCCTATGTACAAGAATATAACTACTATAATACTGCCTCCTATGTACAAGAGTATAACTACTATAATACTGCTCCTATGTACAAGAATTTAACTACTATAATACTGCCTCCTATGTACAAGAATATAACTACTATAATACTGCTCCTATGTACAAGAATATAACTACTATAATACTGCTCCTATGTACAAGAATATAACTACTATAGTACTGCCTCCTATGTACAAGAATATAACTACTATAATACTGCTCCTATGTACAAGGATATAACTACTATAATACTGCCTCCTATGTACAAGGATATAACTACTATAATACTGCCTCCTATGTACAAGGATATAACTACTATAGTACTGCTCCTATGTACAAGAATATAACTACTATAATACTGCTCCTATGTACAAGAATATAACTACTATAATACTGCTCCTATGTACAAGAATATAACTACTATAATACTGCTCCTATGTACAAGAATATAACTACTATAGTACTGCTCCTATGTACAAGACTATAACTACTATAATACTGCTCCTATGTACAAGAATATAACTACTATAATACTGCCTCCTATGTACAAGAATATAACTACTATAATACTGCTCCTATGTACAAGACTATAACTACTATAATACTGCTCCTATGTACAAGGATATAACTACTATAATACTGCTCCTATGTACAAGAATATAACTACTATACAGTAATACTGCTCCTATGTACAAGAATATAACTACTATAATACTGCCTCCTATGTACAAGAATATAACTACTATAATACTGCTCCTATGTACAAGACTATAACTACTATAATACTGCTCCTATGTACAAGGATATAACTACTATAATACTGCTCCTATGTACAAGAATATAACTACTATACAGTAATACTGCTCCTATGTACAAGAATATAACTACTATAATACTGCTCCTATGTACAGAATATAACTGCTGTAATTCAAGTGGTATTATTCACTTGAGACTGTGCTGCAGTTCCCTGTGTAGCGGACTGGTCTGGAGCACCATTGTGCAGTGTAGGAGGTCTTAATCAGTGTTGTGTTCTCTTTGTTCTCGGGATCGGTTGGGGTTCCAGAGATCGGTCATCCGCCAAACACAAAGTGATGAGATCTCCTGGCTACACGCCATCACTTTATAAGATGAGAACCCCCCTTTAAGAGCAGATGAGAGGGGAATAGACTGAGTGGGGTAAAGCACCGCACGTTTCAGTATGCCCCCAATACCACCGTTGTTCTGGTCCCGGTCTCACCTGATAGGAGCCGTGCAGGGTGCTGATGAGCTGCGTGATGTGCTCCACCACGTCCAGGTCTTTCTTAATGTCCTGCAGTTCCTGGTAGAGGCGCGGGGAGCCCAGAGACACTTTATCTAGGAGGGGGAACATGATTACAACCTTGCCTTGTCATACACAGGCTCCCCTCAGATTCACAGAACTCACTTTGTCCTGCAGAGGGCGACTGTTTCTTGCTGACGGACTGCTGCCCCCCGGTGGCTTCTTTTTCATATGCATTTCCTTCCTGTCCAAATTCAGCCACTTGGAGCTGGGTTAACGGCGTGTTCCACTTTAGCACATAGCGAGGCCCGAGAGGAACAAGGTTCCCAATATCCGGCTGTCCCCTGGTAGAGAGAAAGGCCCTGAGACATTAGGAATGATTTGGACCCTAATATGGCACCCGACACAAATCGGGCCCCCAATTCCAGCCAGGCCCCCGGACACACTCACTTGAAGTTGATGTTGGCGCACACTAGGACGTCATTGAGCAGGAATAGCTTGCGCTCCTTGGATTTAAGCAGCTGCCCCTTCTCCCCGTACACCATCTCAGTGAGAGTCTCACACAGGAGGAGCTGGTGCTGATCTGAGCTCAGACTCTGCAAGACAAACAGTCACCTGAGTCCACAGCAGCACAGAGGAAAGGACGCCACAAAGTAAAATTAAAATCCCCCTGGGAATAGGAGTCCTAGAGAAATCATATTTATGAAGGCCACTGAGATTAAAAGTTCACGGGGCGTGGTCTGGCAGCAGAGCTGAATGGCAGTCTGAGTTGTTAGCTCTGGCACACAGCAACTGATTTAAAGGGTAACTGTCATATTTTCAACTATTTTAGCATATGTTACTGCTGCAGCAGCATTATGCCTAAAGCTGGTCTTTAGTTTCTTCACATAGCGCTGTTTACCTTGAGTTTATCCCTTAGTTATAGCTGTTTAAACATTTACAATATGATGACCTTCTCAAGATGGCTCCTCTGCCAGTTCTCTGAGGCCAAAACTGCTTTCCCTCAGGTCACATACACACTTGCTGTAGCCAGCAGCTCCCTGCCAGCCAACCAGATTGGATTACTGAGAGACACGCCTCCTCACTCTGAAGCCTAATGCAGGCATGCAGTGTGAAGGACCGCCCCTCCGTCTTCTGTTTATACTAAAAGGAAGACAGACAAGCCCTAGCAACAGTCTTAAGGGAGCAGTGAAAAGGGACAGGCTACAATAATGAAAGCTGTTATTATAAGGTAATTACAGACCTTTTGACAACCATTGACAGACTAACTCAGGTATACATGCCTAGCTCTAATAAACTAGCAAATAAAAAAAAATATGTGGGGGGTTCAGTCAGCACAACCCTGTATGCAGGTGCACATTGCTATGGTGAAATACACATACAAACGCAAAAACACAAATGCAATCGCACTCTGCAACCAGCACTCTGCCCTGCCTCTATGCTGGATGTTGAATGATGCATTAGTGTACATTTTGGCCAAAGCGTAATAAGCCACTCACCACGTCAAGGTCGCCTCTATGAGTGGTCCCTAACACTAGTTCCTACCTGTTATGGGCCATGACAGCCACACAAAGTCCAGGGAGCGCAGGTACAGCATGCACGCCAGGCACACTCTGCTTTTAACCCCGTCTGGTGCCATAACAGCTTTCATCGGATCCAGGGATGCAAGTACCAACATGCATGCTGAGCCCACTAGAGGCAGGGCAGAGTGCTGGTTGCAGAGTGCCATTGCATTTGTGTTTTTGCGTTTGTATGTGTATTTCGCCATAGCAATGTGCACCTGCATACAGGGTTGTGCTGACTGAACCCCCCACATTTTTTCATTGTAGTATATATTGGAGGCGTGGCGATCTCCATGCAGTCATGCACACCTGACCAGTTAGTCTGCCCTGGAGGCTGGTTTTAAAGTCAGTATAAAACCGAGTCTGCTTTTATAGCACCTACCAGTAGCCATTTGGCTCCAGGAGAAGTATATAGTGGGCTCAGCATGCATGTTGGTACTTGCATCCCTGGATCCGATGGAAGCTGGTATGGCAGCGGACGGGGTTAAAAGCAGAGTGTGCCTGGCGTGCATGCTGTACCTGCGCTCCCTGGACTTTGTGTGGCTGTCATGGCCCATAACAGGTAGGAACTAGTGTGAGGGACCACTCATGAAGGCGACCTTGACGTGGTGAGTGGCTTATTACGCTTTGGCCAAAATGTACACCAATGCCTCATTCAACATCCAATTATCCAATTAAAAATATGTTATCCTTTAAGCATTTTACTGCTATCTCCTCTTTATTATCAACAGTATATCCTCTTCAAGAAGTCCCTATGATGTCCCGGGAGAAGAGACAACACCAAAAACAGGAAAAATTAGACCTGTATATCGACAGAGACCTTGACAAGGGTGAGACGGGGCCTAGTGCAGCTGCAAGCTCCCCGCTACTTTCTCAATCCTCCACTCCATCCCGCTCTCCGAAGTCGGGAACAGAGTCACCTGCATCTCCACTTAACCCCGGGAAGCAGAAGCGGACAGACAAAAGGTTCTCCCCGAACGACTGCGCACCATGCGGCCTCCCTGGAGGGCTTGCCGCCATCTTTCTCACCGACTCAGAGCCCTGAAAAAGAGAGGCCTAAAATGCACACCGCTGCACAACTGCACAACAGCTCCACACAACAAACAGGTGAGCCTGACAGTAATGCTACTTTGCTGGATAACTTTTCAACCTCAGAACAACCGGCCTCCAGCACACTCCTTAAGGAGATGTTCGTTGCGTTCAGCCAATCTATTCATAAAGACACTGCCTCGCTACTGTCCCCCGTACCAGCGTCAATTTCCGGAAAACTTTCCATTAGCACAAGTAACACCCATCCACCTAACTGAACTAGACCTCCCTCCACCTGGAAGAACAAGGGCATAAGCAATATATCTCAGTTGCTATCAGACAACCGCCTGAAACCATTTAACACCCTGCAACAAACGGAGTTCAGTAAGCGAAGGACAGACAGATTAGGCGTTTATTGGACCATAAGAACCCATACCAGGTGACAGCATACATCTGAATTATGGTCTAAACCTCACTACGAGACTAGTAAGCAAAAGTTGAGGCCTTTTTACATGATATTGGGTGAAAAAAACAAAAAAAAACACAGAGTTATTGAGCTGGGATAGAGAAGTAGAAATAACAATACCAGCGGAAACGTGGACCGTTTCCACATTCATGTGCGCTACATATTACAAGGCTGCAATCAAAACTACGCACCAGATAGGCTTAGCCATATGTACCCAAACACAGCCTGGCTATGTTGGCACAACTGCGGAGGAAGAGGAACACTGCTGCATACTTTGTGGTCATGCCTGAAAGTAAACCCACTGTGGTCTGGAGTGTTCTCTCTCGGGCTACACATTGAGAAATCAGTTTTGGGGGCACTCTTCTTTATGGGGGGGGGGGGGGAATAAAAGATATACCAGAACCTTACAGAACCCCCATAGCCCACCTGTTCCTTGCTACAAAATTATAATCCATTACCAAATACCGGAAAAGTACAACTATCCCCTCAATGGCTGAAATTCCCAACAGGGTACACACCATCTGCATGTTCGAAAAGTTAGTAGCGCACAGAAATCACTGCCATCATATATATGTGAGGCAATGGGAAAGATGGCGTAGGTTTTCGTCTGTAGGGTCTGGCACTCGAACCGCAGCTTACCCTCAAATCGGATGCTCAGATTCACCTAGATAGAGCAGAACAGAAGTTCCCCAAACTAATCCCTAAACCTTTTCTTATTTTTTTTTTCCTTTGTATTTTGACTACGGTTGTATTCCTACCCGTTTTTAATTCTTTATGTTGAACTTTTTCCCGTTTATTTATTGTACAATGCTATCTAATGACATGCACCTAATATTCTAGCCTAGATACGATTTCGTACTAGCTTACTAGTACCGTAGAGGACAACCCCCACCTACTTGACGACGCTAGTGCGTTTCATTACCGTATGACACAACAAAACTGTTTGTTACTGTTTATACTGTGAAAAACTAATTAAAAAAAGTTAAATTGAGATTAAAAGTTCACCTGTCCGCAGGATCAACCCCACCAAACCAGCCACAATGCCTGTGGTTTTAAAGTGTTTTTAAAGATATGCAACTTAGGGCTTAAGTCAGGCATGTCCAAACTGCCGCCCTCCAGCTGTTGCAAAACTATAACTCCCAGCATGCCCTAATAGCTGTAAGCTATCCAGGCATGCTGGGAGTTGTAGTTTTGCAACAGCTGGAGGGCCGCACTTTGGACATGCCTGGCTTAAGTGCACTGAGGGACAGCCCTAGTCATTCGGTGCAACTTAACTCCTCTGCTTACCCGGACACTACCCCCGCCACCTGATCCTGTCAATCAAGTGCAAGTGGGAGTGATGGTGTTCTCCTCATCTCCTCAGGGGAATCAGGTTCACCAGGGCCTACGGTCCCAGGATGGAGGTAATGATACGAACAGGAAGGACCCCCCCCCCCCCCCCCCATTTTTGGCTTGCACCCCCCGCGTCTCACCTTGTACAGCGTGCTGCGGTCATTTATACTCTTGCACAGCTGCTGGATCTCGGCCACTTGGTCTGCAAGTCGTTTCTGCTCGTTGAGCTTCTCAGCCAGGGTTTCCAGTTCTGTGAGCGCCAGCTGAAGGGACAGGCGGTCCGGGTGACCCCGTGGTGTGTTCTTTAACATGTCCTGCAGCACATGGCCATCAGTGACAGATCGGGGAGGGGAGGGGGGGTAAGGGAGCCGGGGGAAATGGGGACGACCAGCTTACCTGCAAAAGTAGAATGAACTGAGGAAAGCGCTGGATGGGTTTCACCATCAGCCCGTAGAGGGTCACCCTGTCCGGACTGGCCGCCTGCTTCTTCTATAAGAGACAGACATGGGGGTCAGTCTACAGTACTGGAAACTTAGGCTTCTCCGGGCATTGGGAAACTACAACTCCCAGACCATGAGATTACAGAAATGAGGGCAGCTCTCACCTTCAGGAACTCCAGGAAGGCCGGCTTGGTGAGACAGGCCTTCTTGATTAGAGTCATGGCGTTGGTGAAGTTGTTGACGTAGTCGCTGTAGACATCGAGCACCATGGACTTGGAGAACTGGGAGAAGAAGGAAGGTGAGAAACAAGACGAGGAGCAGAGAACAGACAGGAGAGCGACTGAGAGACGGCAAGAGAAGAGACGAACCAGGAACCGTTCTAAGAGAAGATCCAGTGACTAATCAATTCAACAGTCCGGAAAATCTGCCGATTGTGAAAACTGAACTGCTGTATCTAAGCCTATCACTGTCCGCTGCATTGATGTATCTAAACCTATCACGTGTGATACTGTCTGCTAAGCTGCTGAATCTAAGCTTATGTGTGATACTGTCTGCTGAGCTGCTGTATCTAATCCTATCATGTGTGATACTATCCGAGGAGGTGCTGTATCTAAGCTCATGTGGCACGCTCTCGTGGAGCCCCCCCCCCCTTCTTGCCACTCACGGAGGCCACGAACAGGTCCCCGATCTTCTCTGAGGAGTCCCATTCTGCGACGCGGGAGGACAGAGCGATCTGGAAGACGGAATGGCAGTGCAGGATCTCCTTCACCCGGGAGAAGACCAGCTGACACTTCCGGGCGCTCAGCAGTTTGGGCTCCATCTCCAGCAGGGGGTTGCGGTAATCCTGGAAGATGATTAGGATGATGAGAGTAGTCCATGGAGCAGGACACCCTGGCCCACACTCTGGATCACTCCTCCTGTAACTGCTGACTGCAGACATTTTCACTTCTGTTATTACGCCACATGTCATATAATGCTCCACACCGACTCATCCCCCTCCCCGTATCCAGTCATATAATGCTCCAAGTCGTCCTGGTCTCCTTCACGGGTGACTACTGCTGACTACAGTCCCCAGAGGGGTCACCACCCAGCTTCCCACAGCCCCTGATCAGGACAGACGTCTAGCCTTCCGTCCTCTAAGGTCTTTCTCTTCTACTTCTCAAGAGTGTCAGTCTTCACTGCGGATATGGCATTCTATTCACAGCACCAGAAAGTCCAGGATGAACATGTTCCTGAGTGAACATGTGGCGCCAGGACTCACCTGTAAAACGCGCTGCAAGGACTCCACGTAACTCCGCTCGCTCTGCATGATGGAGGACAGGATGTGACGCCGCAGGACCTGGAAGATGCACAATGCTGCGTCACCTGCGTCTAGCACAGAGCCCGGCACGACCACCACGATATGGCTCTTACCTGCTGGGCACTGAGCCCCTCTGGCATCGGCCCCAGCTCTGATGGCGGGGCGGTCATGTCCAGCTCCAGACCGCTCACCTCCAGGAACCCCATCTCCTCCTCCTCGGAGTCTCCTGCAAGAAGAAAGATGGCATGAAGGAGCAGGAGGAGGTCGAGGGGAGCGGAGGAGTTGGGCGAGGGGGACGGTTACCCGAGGAGATGCTCTCGTCTGTACTGGGGCTTCTCTCCGACAGGTGCTTTTTAGGAAGCGACTTCCGGAACCACCTGCTGGGTCTGACTATCCCCCGGCCAAGGCCGAGCCTCAGGGCCATGCTACTGGTGTGGGACTCGGCGTACATGGCCGGGCGTGAGGGCTGCACTGATTGAGGACCAGGGGAGGAAGAGCAGGAGGTGGCGTCCCGGGTGCTGACACTGGAGGTTTCCACCATGACTCATGTATCACTTCCCTGTTCATAATACAATGTGCCGCCATCTCAAGGGGCCCCACCCTGCTTCCCTGGACTTATTACAGATATCCTATAATACTTTACCCATCTTTTACACTCCAGGCACATCCAGAGCTGCACTCCGCAAGCTCCATCGGGCTCTGCATTCTAGAAGACGTAGGATTCTACGGATTTTACAGTGATACAGAGAACTTCCTCTCCAGAATTTTGCAACATTCGTTTTGTAAAAGCAGCTTCAACACAATCATATACAAGCTTATACCAATGGTATTGCGAATGCAGCTCTGGATGTAACTACAGTAGAGCACGTGACAGCAGCATTGTGAATGCAGCTCTGAATGCAACTGGAGTGTACGATATTTAACAGCAGCACTGTGAGTGAAGCTTTGGGTGTGATTGGACAATAGGAAATGTAACAGGAGTATTGCAAATGCAGCTCTGGATGTGACAGCAGCATTGTGAATGCACCTCCGAATACAACTGGAGTGTACGATATTTAACAGCAGCATTGGGAATGCAGCTCTGGATGCGACAGCAGCATTGGGAATGCAGCTCTGGATGCGACAGCAGCATTGGGAATGCAGTTCTGGATGCGACAGCAGCATTGGGAATGCAGCTCTGGATGCGACAGCAGCATTGGGAATGCAGCTCTGGATGCGACAGCAGCATTGGGAATGCAGCTCTGGATGCGACAGCAGCATTGGGAATGCAGCTCTGGATGCGACAGCAGCATTGGGAATGCAGCTCTGGATGCGACAGCAGCATTGGGAATGCAGCTCTGGATGCAACTGGAGTGTGCGATGTCTAACAGCAGCATTGGGAATGCAGCTCTGGATGTGACTAGAGTATAACACATGACATAAAGCAGGCATCCTCAAACTGTGGCCCTCCAGCTGTTGTAAAACTACAACTCCCACAATGCCCTGCTGTAGGCGGATACCTGTAGGCTGTTTGGGCATGCTGGGAGTTGTAGTTTTGCAACAGCTGGAGGGCCGCAGTTTGAGGATGCCTGACATAAAGCATAGGTTATGTGCAGTTGCTCAGCTTTATATAGAGATTCAAGCTGTGAAACTGCAATACAAGTAGAGCTGAGTTTAAGACCTCGTCGTACCAGTTGTCTCTTTGCGCTGTAGGAAGGTGACTTTGCGCATGACGGCGATCCGCGTCTTCTCCAGTCCGTCCTTAGTGCCGCTACGAGCTGCTCTCATCAACTGCGTCATCTGCAGGACAGAAAATACTCCATCTGCATGCTGGCAGTGATATATCACTGTGACAGGACGAGTCGGGGGTGATGTACGATAACAGGACACAATACACACGTATGATCACAGGAACATGACACGGTACATTAATATATGCGACTCTGGGGGGGGGGCAGCGCATATGCTGTGAGGGGGGACGCGTCTCTCCCAGGTCCGCTATTAACGTTACAGCCTATCAGTGATGGATCATTAAATCATTAAATTAGGTTTCACTTGTCAGAGATAATAAAGAGCTGCGAGCGGAGCCGCGGCCGCCCAGCGCTGAGCCAACACTGCACAATACACCGGATGCAGAAGGCACGCCACCATGCACCCCAATATCCGAGCTCCCTCCCCCACAGGGTTGTTAGTAGCAGGCATTAAAAACACATTTTCCACCTAAACGTTAATCCTCCGTCCTCTGCTGAAAGTGGAGCTGTATTCTTTTTGGACATTTCTTTGTTATATCCGTTTTTTGGGAAAGCTGGGTGACAACCAATATGGCCGCCACAACAGCTCCCACAAGAATCCTCACCCAGATTTCCTACACTCTTGACTGAGAAATCCTAGATATACAGGGACATATCCCTCACCCTGTATCACTGCAGACTGATGGAAAGCTGGATAACAACCCCCATGGGAGCTGTCATGGCGGTCATATCGATGGTCACCGAAAATTTATAACAACGACATAGTTTTATGGTCACTGTTTCTGGGGGCATTTCAGATCATACAGACAGGACAGGGCGTAGTAAGCAAGTCCCAGCAATACATTGCACTGTAGACCGAAGAGTGGACGGGACCATAAGATACCCAGGTTATACCAGCATGGTCCGTATCACTATATACAGGAGATGCCCAGGTTATACCAGCATGCTCCATATCTCTATATACAAGATGTATAACTTATACCAGCTGTACATATATAATTATATACAGGAGATGCCCAGGTTATACCAGCATGCTCCATATCACTATATACAAGATGTATAACTTATACCAGCTGTACATATATAATTATATACAGGAGATGCCCAGGTTATACCAGCATGGTCCATATCACTGTATACAAGATGTATAACTTATACCAGCTGTACATATATAATTATATACAGGAGATACCCAGGTTATACCAGCATGGTCCATATCACTATATACAAGAAGATGTATAACTTATACCAGCTGTACATATGTAATTATATACAGGAGATACCCAGGTTATACCAGCTGTACATATATAATTATATACAGGAGATGCCCAGGTTATACCAGCATGCTCCATATCACTATATACAAGAAGATGTATAACTTATACCAGCTGTACATATATAATTATATACAGGAGATGCCCAGGTTATACCAGCATGCTCCATATCACTGTATACAAGATGTATAACTTATACCAGCTGTACATATATAATTATATACAGGAGATACCCAGGTTATACCAGCATGCTCCATATCACTATATACAAGAAGATGTATAACTTATACCAGCTGTACATATGTAATTATATACAGGAGATACCCAGGTTATACCAGCATGCTCCATATCACTATATACAAGAAGATGTATAACTTATACCAGCTGTACATATATAATTATATACAGGAGATACCCAGGTTATACCAGCATGGTCCATATCACTATATACAGAAGATGTATAACTTATACCAGCTGTACATATATAATTATATACAGGAGATGCCCAGGTTATACCAGCATGCTCCATATCACTGTATACAAGATGTATAACTTATACCAGCTGTACATATATAATTATATACAGGAGATGCCCAGGTTATACCAGCATGCTCCATATCACTATATACAAGAAGATGTATAACTTATACCAGCTGTACATATATGATTATATACAGGAGATGCCCAGGTTATACCAGCATGGTCCATATCACTATATACAAGAAGATGTATAACTTATACCAGCTGTACATATATGATTATATACAGGAGATGCCCAGGTTATACCAGCATGGTCCATATCACTATATACAAGACGATGTATAACTTATACCAGCTGTACATATATAATTATATACAGGAGATGCCCAGGTTATACCAGCATGGTCCATATCACTATATACCAGAAGATGTATAACTTATACCAGCTGTACATATATAATTATATACAGGAGATGCCCAGGTTATACCAGCATGGTCCATATCACTATATACAAGAAGATGTATAACTTATACCAGCTGTACATATATAATTATATACAGGAGATGCCCAGGTTATACCAGCATGGTCCATATCACTATATACAAGAAGATGTATAACTTATACCAGCTGTACATATATAATTATATACAGGAGATGCCCAGGTTATACCAGCATGCTCCATATCACTATATACAAGAAGCTGTATAACTTATACCAGCTGTACATATATAGTTATATACAGGAGATACCCAGGTTATACCAGCAGGTTGACCTGTATTTTTGGGGTTCCGCTGGCGGAGGGATGGGTTGGATGAAACATATGAAGCCTCTTTTAGCAGGATGGAGGATGGAGATTGTACCTTGCTGTCGTATCTGTGTTTCAGTTCTCGGACGTCTCTTTTCCTGACCCTAAGAGCCAGGAGGTCTCTCTTAGTCTGGCTATACCTCTCCTTTAGTCTATTAAGATCTGGTGAAAGCTGCAGACGGAAAGCAAGACAAGCAGGAAGACAGGGAGAGAGAGAGAGTGCAGCGTAAGCCGAGCGGTGAGCACAGAGCAGCAGCAACACCCCGCAGTTAGTAAAGAGTTAACCCCAGTGCTACACAGTAACGGCATGTACACACCCAACTTACCGGCAACATGTAACATGTAAAGAACACAGAACATATAAAGTTAGACAGAAAACAAGGACACCCTAATATATGCCTCCCCGTAGTTCAGGGGCAGTAGGAGAAGGGGCCCTGGGGAGATGGGAACCAGGGGCCAAAATCAGTCGCTCACAATTGTTGGGATGGAGTCTTGTCCTAAAAGTTCTGGCCTGTAGTACCCAGGATCAGCCTGCAGGTGGTGTTACATAACGACAGGGTCTGAAGCAACCAAACCAGTCCTCAAGGAACCCCAATATCTCATGTCTTAGGCTACTTTCACACTTGCGTTCAGAGCGGATCCGTCTGCATTATATTGTTAACAAAAATTGTGTGAAAAGTGTGAAAGTAGCCTGAACGGATCCGTCCAGACTTTACATTGAAAGTCAATGGGGGACGGATCAGTTTGAAGATTGAGCCATATTGTGTCATCTTCAAACGGATCCGTCCCCATTGACTTACATTGTAAGTCTGGACGGATCCGCACGGCCAGGCGGACACCCGAACGCTGCAAGCAGTGTTCAGGTGTCCGCCTGCTGAGCGGAGGCTGAACGCTGCCAGACTGATGCATTCTGAGCTGATCCGCGTCCACTCAGACTGCATTAGGGCTGGACGGATGCGTTCGGGGCCGCTTGTGAGAGACTTCAAACGGAGCTCACAAGCGGAGCCCCGAACGCAAGTGTGAAAGTAGCCTTAAAGGGGTTGTCCTGTGACAGTGATGGCTAACCTCCAGCACTCCAGGTGTGGTGAAACTACAACTCCCAGCATGCGCCATTCATTTCTATAGAGTTCTGAGAACAGCTAAGCCAGTGTACATCTTGGGAGTTGTAGTTTTACCATAGCTGGGTTGCCAGAGGTTAGCCATCACAGTCCCATGAAAACCATAGGAATAAGTGTTTGACCATCGGGGGTCTGACCACTGGGGCCCCCTGCTGATCACCAGAATGGGGGCCCGTTCTCCCCATTTAGAGTCGGTCACGCATTTGCTCTATTCAGCTTATCGGGCTGTCAGAGATGGCTGAGAGCATGTACTCGCGGGCCCCCGTTCTCAAGATCGGCGGGGGCCCCAGTGGTCAGGAACTTAACCACTATCAATAAGTTGTCTTAATGGGAGTCTTACAGCTGCTTTCACACGAGAGTATTATGGGTGCCCATATTATAGCTAAGTGCCCCGACCCAACCATAGGTCTAACGAACCAAGCCTCTCAAACTATCCCAGATCCATGGGCACAGTCCAGAATTTCGGCCTCAGTCCCATGGTCCCGGGATGGCTGAAGTCTCTTCCGACGCGTGCCTTCAGATCCACCGTTTTACTGGCTGCCAGTTTTTTGGCGCAGTCGAGTTGTAGGAATGGAGTACCGCACACCATTATTATGCACTGGTGCCGGCAATAAACAGTAGTATGGAATTGCAGCATTCAGAGGGTTCGCGTGCAATTACGATAATTTATTTGCCGCTTGCTGTGCTTCCCTTTCATTTCCAAAGGTGTCTGGTTCATTACCTGGCAGTGTCTGGGATTATGTGCATGAGCGCCATCTGCAGGTACAAGTGTGCATGTGCTATCCCCAGGGAGTAAAGCGCATGTACAGCAGTGAAAAGCAGGTCTGTCATATAGCACCACCTGATAATGTCAGGCAGAGAAGTATCACTATCTGCCACTAGGGGGCGCCCACGTTCTGTACTCACTCACAGAGCCAAGGAATGTCCATGGGTCATAGCTGTAATAAGGTGATAACTCAGTAAAAGGTTCCTGCAAATCTGCGGCCATCACCTGAGCCAAATGGAGGAATCTGGATTCAAATTAACAATCAGACTCCAACCTAACACCAAGGGCGGACACAGCAGACAGGAGAGGGCCCCTGTGCAAGACCAGCAAAGGGGCCCCTTGCTCTCAAACCGCTCACTGTAGAGCCCCTCAATGGCTCTCTAGCCATGCACAGATCTCTGAAAATGAATTTCAGTCCATTATAGACAGGCATCAGATAGCAGCTTTTAAGGCGACGTTGGCCCCCCTACCTCCTGGGCCCCTGTGCACATATAGTATGTCCACACCTGCCTGACACCCAGGAATATGTCATCCAGTACCTGGTCTGTCATGGTCAGAGCAATAGGTGAAACCTGACCCCTGCTGGTGGTTCCCTGAACTGCAGCCATTTAATTTCCTATGCAAGGCAATGTCACTCCACCACCTGCTGGTGGTTACCGGAACTGCAGCCTTAACATATCCTATGCAAGGCAAGGATGCAAAGGGCAATTAAAGGACAATGAGTGAGCATGCTGAGGGTAACAGCTCTGCATTAAATATAAATGACACCTCCACATGCCCAAGCTCTATGTGCATCCCTCCTGAGACAACCTCTAAGATACAGCTTCATGCAGCGAATAGTAGGAGGTACTTACTCCAAGGAAAGGATTATGTGCAGACATCCGCAGCACAAATCTATCTCTTGTTACGATGTTTCAGTGCAGGAAAGATAAAATGTATCAGTCTGGAGTCTAGGATTGTCTAGAATGAATACCATTGGAGCAAACCCTCAGCTGTGGGAAGGATCAGAAATACTGGGTTTTTCAACCGCTGGATGTCAGTGGAAATATTTTCCGTGACTCAGGTCACAGCAAGCAGAGGTCTCGAAAGAGGAGAGGATGAGAATAGTGCATTATATGGGGCGTCTGCCCAGTGATGTATGGAGGCCGCCTGCATTACCGTATATAGGATAGCTGCCGTCCTGAACATGGGGGAAGCACTGGGTCTGGTTACTGTCATCCTCATGAGGTTGACCGTACGATTACAGTCAAAGAAGGAGGTGACGACATTACACAGCGCATCAACTGCTAACGTGCCCGACTGCAGAGGATTGTCCTTGGCTTTGTCCCGAGCACAGACCCCTTTAAATTAGGGTATCTACAAAATCCCTACAAGAGGGGTTGAACCACAGTAGACCATGTAGTACACGGCACCTGCAGTCTCTGAATGGAGAGAAGAATAGGGGTCTTAGTGATGTGCTGCCTGCGCTTACAACTTCTCTACGGACAGATGAACAGCGATTTATTAGGGGATTGCTTACTAGGCAATAGCCTAATATAAGGGTCCATTCACAAGTCCGTAGTGTGTTTTGCGTATCCGCAAAACACAGACACCGGCAATGTGCGATCTGCATTTTGCGGACCGCACATTGGCGGCACTAATAGAATATGCCTATTCTTGTCCGCAATTGCAGACAAGAATAGGACATGTTCTTTTTTTTTTTCGGGAACGGAAATGCGGACCCAGAAGTGCGCATAGAAATGAATGGGTCCGCAATTCTGTTCCGAAAATTGCAGAACGAAATTGCGGATGTGTGAATGGAGCCCAAAGGTGAGGTTTCAGCAACTGCAAATCAGTCCCAGTCAGCTCCTGAATAGGGATGAGCGAACTCGAACTGTATAGTTCGGGTTCGTACCGAATTTTGGGGTGTCCGTGACACGGACCCGAACCCGGACATTTTCGTAAAAGTCCGGGTTCGGGTTCGGTGTTCGTCGCTTTCTTCGCGCTTTTGTGACGCTTTCTTGGCGCTTTTTGAAAGGCTGCAAAGCAGCCAATCAACAAGCGTCATACTACTTGCCCCAAGAGGCCATCACAGCCATGCCTACTATTGGCATGGCTGTGATTGGCCAGAGCACCATGTGACCCAGCCTCTATTTAAGCTGGAGTCACATAGCGCCGCCCGTCACTCTGCTCTGATTAGCGTAGGGAGAGGTTGCGGCTGCGACAGTAGGGCGAGATTAGGCAGATTAACTCCTCCAAAGGACTTGATTAACTGATCGATCTGCAGCTGTGGATCATTGAGCTGCTGATCCTCAATTGCTCACTGTTTTTAGGCTGCACAGACCGTTTGTCAGTCTCATTTTTCTGGGGTGATCGGCGGCCATTTTGTGTCTTGTGGTGCGCCAGCACAAGCTGCGACCAAGTGCATTTAACCCTCAATGGTGTGGTTGTTTTTTGGCTAAAGCCTACATCAGGGTGAAGCTGTGACACCAAGTGCATTTAACCAGCAATAGTCTGTTCATTTTTTGGCCATATCCCAGTCTAATTCTGTCACTAAATCCATACCGGTCACCCAGCGCCTAAATACTAGGCCTCAAATTTATATCCAGCTAAATCTGTCCCTAGTGCTGTAGCTGGGCGAGTTATTTAGTGTCCGTTCAAGCACATTTCTTGTTCTGGGTTGAAATACAATTCCCAATTTAGCAATTTCATAATTTAGTGGTTCCTGCTATATCAGAGCTCTTTGAAATCTATCCCAAAAAGGGTATATAATATTGAAGGTGCACATAGGGTCATTCAGAGTAACTTCACACACACCCGCTACTGTGTATTTCCAAGTCTAATTCTGTCACTAAATCCATACCGGTGACCCAGCGCCTAAATACTAGGCCTCAAATTTAATTCCCTCTAAATCTCTCGTTACCCACCGCTGTACTGTTGTTGCTGGGCAAGATATTTAGTGTCCGTCAAAGCACATTTTTTGTTCTGGGTTGAAGTACAATTCCCAATTTAGCAATTTCATAATTTAGTGGTTTCTGCTATATCAGAGCTATTTGAAATCTATCCCAAAAAGGGTATATAATATTGAAGGTGCACATAGGGTCATTCAGAATAACTTCACACACACCCGCTACTGTGTATTTCCAAGTCTAATTCTGTCACTAAACCCATACCTGTCACCCAGCGCCTAAATACTAGGCCTCAAATTTAAATCCCTCTAAATCTCTCGTTACCGTTGTCCTGTTGTAGCTGGGAAAGTTATTTAGTGCCCGTCAAAGCACATTTTTTGTTCTGGGTTGAAGTACAATTCCCAATTTAGCAATTTCATAATTTAGTGGTTCCTGCTATATCAGAGCTATTTGAAATCTATCCCAAAAAGGGTATATAATATTGAAGGTGCACATAGGGTCATTCAGAATAACTTCACACACACCCGCTACTGTGTATTTCCAAGTCTAATTCTGTCACTAAATCCATACCGGTGACCCAGCGCCTAAATACTAGGCCTCAAATTTAATTCCCTCTAAATCTCTCGTTACCCACCGGTGTACTGTTGTTGCTGGGCAAGATATTTAGTGTCCGTCAAAGCACATTTTTTGTTCTGGGTTGAAGTACAATTCCCAATTTAGCAATTTCATAATTTAGTGGTTTCTGCTATATCAGAGCTATTTGAAATCTATCCCAAAAAGGGTATATAATATTGAAGGTGCACATAGGGTCATTCAGAATAACTTCACACACACCCGCTACTGTGTATTTCCAAGTCTAATTCTGTCACTAAACCCATACCTGTCACCCAGCGCCTAAATACTAGGCCTCAAATTTAAATCCCTCTAAATCTCTCGTTACCGTTGTCCTGTTGTAGCTGGGAAAGTTATTTAGTGCCCGTCAAAGCACATTTTTTGTTCTGGGTTGAAGTACAATTCCCAATTTAGCAATTTCATAATTTAGTGGTTCCTGCTATATCAGAGCTATTTGAAATCTATCCCAAAAAGGGTATATAATATTGAAGGTGCACATAGGGTCATTCAGAATAACTTCACACACACCCGCTACTGTGTATTTCCAAGTCTAATTCTGTCACTAAACCCATACCTGTCACCCAGCGCCTAAATACTAGGCCTCAAATTTAATTCCCTCTAAATCTCTCGTTACCCACCGTTGTACTGTTGTTGCTGGGCAAGATATTTAGTGTCCGTCAAAGCACATTTTTTGTTCTGGGTTGAAGTACAATTCCCAATTTAGCAATTTCATAATTTAGTGGTTTCTGCTATATCAGAGCTATTTGAAATCTATCCCTAAAAGGGTATATAATATTCAAGGTGCACATTGGGTCATTCAGAATAACTTCACACACACACGCTTCTGTGCATTTCCAAGTCTAATTCTGTCACTAAATCCATACCGGTCACCCAGCGCCTAAATACTAGGCCTCAAATTTATATCCCGCTGAATTTGAATACAATACATTGGGCCAAATAATATATTTGTTGTTGTGGTGAACCATAACAATGAGAAAAACATCTAGTAAGGGACGCGGACGTGGACATGGTCGTGGTGGTGTTAGTGGACCCTCTGGTGCTGGGAGAGGACGTGGCCGTTCTGCCACATCCACACGTCCTAGTGTACCAACTACTTCAGGTCCCAGTAGCCGCCAGAATTTACAGCGATATATGGTGGGGCCCAATGCCGTTCTAAGGATGGTAAGGCCTGAGCAGGTACAGGCATTAGTCAATTGGGTGGCCGACAGTGGATCCAGCACGTTCACATTATCTCCCACCCAGTCTTCTGCAGAAAGCGCACAGATGGCGCCTGAAAACCAACCCCATCAGTCTGTCACATCACCCCCATGCATACCAGGGAAACTGTCTCAGCCTCAAGTTATGCAGCAGTCTCTTATGCTGTTTGAAGACTCCGCTGGCAGGGTTTCCCAAGGGCATCCACCTAGCCCTTCCCCAGCGGTGAAAGACATAGAATGCACTGACGCACAACCACTTATGTTTCCTGATGATGAGGACATGGGAATACCACCTCAGCATGTCTCTGATGATGACGAAACACAGGTGCCAACTGCTGCGTCTTTCTGCAGTGTGCAGACTGAACAGGAGGTCAGGGATCAAGACTGGGTGGAAGACGATGCAGGGGACGATGAGGTCCTAGACCCCACATGGAATGAAGGTCGTGCCACTGACTTTCACAGTTCGGAGGAAGAGGCAGTGGTGAGACCGAGCCAACAGCGTAGCAAAAGAGGGAGCAGTGGGCAAAAGCAGAACACCCGCCGCCAAGAGACTCCGCCTGCTACTGACCGCCGCCATCTGGGACCGAGCACCCCAAAGGCAGCTTCAAGGAGTTCCCTGGCATGGCACTTCTTCAAACAATGTGCTGACGACAAGACCCGAGTGGTTTGCACGCTGTGCCATCAGAGCCTGAAGCGAGGCATTAACGTTCTGAACCTGAGCACAACCTGCATGACCAGGCACCTGCATGCAAAGCATGAACTGCAGTGGAGTAAACACCTTAAAACCAAGGAAGTCACTCAGGCTCCCCCTGCTACCTCTTCTGCTGCTGCCGCCTCGGCCTATTCTGCTGCTGCCGCCTCGGCCTCTTCCTCCGCCTCTGGAGGAACGTTGGCACCTGCCGCCCAGCAAACAGGGGATGTACCACCAACACCACCACCACCACCTCCGTCACCAAGCGTCTCAACCATGTCACACGCCAGCGTTCAGCTCTCCATCTCACAAACATTTGATAGAAAGCGTAAATTCCCACCTAGCCACCCTCGATCCCTGGCCCTGAATGCCAGCATTTCTAAACTACTGGCCTATGAAATGCTGTCATTTAGGCTGGTGGACACAGACAGCTTCAAACAGCTCATGTCGCTTGCTGTCCCACAGTATGTTGTTCCCAGCCGGCACTACTTCTCCAAGAGAGCCGTGCCTTCCCTGCACAACCAAGTATCCGATAAAATCAAGTGTGCACTGCGCAACGCCATCTGTAGCAAGGTCCACCTAACCACAGATACGTGGACCAGTAAGCACGGCCAGGGACGCTATATCTCCCTAACTGCACACTGGGTAAATGTAGTGGCAGCTGGGCCCCAGGCGGAGAGCTGTTTGGCGCACGTCCTTCCGCCGCCAAGGATCGCAGGGCAACATTCTTTGCCTCCTGTTGCCACCTCCTCCTTCTCGGCTTCCTCCTCCTCTTCTTCCACCTGCTCATCCAGTCAGCCACACACCTTCACCACCAACTTCAGCACAGCCCGGGGTAAACGTCAGCAGGCCATTCTGAAACTCATATGTTTGGGGGACAGGCCCCACACCGCACAGGAGTTGTGGCGGGGTATAGAACAACAGACCGACGAGTGGTTGCTGCCGGTGAGCCTCAAGCCCGGCCTGGTGGTGTGTGATAATGGGCGAAATCTCGTTGCAGCTCTGGGACTAGCCAATTTGACGCACATCCCTTGCTTGGCGCATGTGCTGAATTTGGTGGTGCAGAAGTTCATTCACAACTACCCCGACATGTCAGAGCTGCTGCATAAAGTGCGGGCCGTCTGTTCGCGCTTCCGGCGTTCACATCCTGCTGCTGCTCGCCTGTCTGCGCTACAGCGTAACTTCGGCCTTCCCGCTCACCGCCTCATATGCGACGTGCCCACCAGGTGGAACTCCACCTTGCACATGCTGGACAGACTGTGCGAGCAGCAGCAGGCCATAGTGGAGTTTCAGCTGCAGCACGCACGGGTCAGTCGCACTACAGAACAGCACCACTTCACCACCAATGACTGGGCCTCCATGCGAGACCTGTGTGCCCTGTTGCGCTGTTTCGAGTACTCCACCAACATGGCCAGTGGCGATGACACCGTTATCAGCGTTACAATACCACTTCTATGTCTCCTTGAGAAAACACTTAGGGCGATGATGGAACAGGAGGTGGCCCAGGAGGAGGAGGAGGAGGATGAGGAAGAGGGGTCATTTTTAGCACTTTCAGGCCAGTCTCTTCGAAGTGACTCAGAGGGAGGTTTTTTGCAACAGCAGAGGCCAGGTACAAATGTGGCCAGCCAGGGCCCACTACTGGAGGACGAGGAGGACGAGGATGAGGAGGAGGTGGAGGAGGATGAGGATGAAGCATGGTCACAGCGGGGTGGCACCCAACGCAGCTCGGGTCCATCACTGGTGCGTGGCTGGGGGGAAAGGCAGGACGATGACGATACGCCTCCCACAGAGGACAGCTTGTCCTTACCCCTGGGCAGCCTGGCACACATGAGCGACTACATGCTGCAGTGCCTGCGCAACGACAGCAGAGTTGCCCACATTTTAACCTGTGCGGACTACTGGGTTGCCACCCTGCTGGATCCACGCTACAAAGACAATGTGCCCACCTTACTTCCTGCACTGGAGCGTGATAGGAAGATGCGCGAGTACAAGCGCACGTTGGTAGACGCGCTACTGAGAGCATTCCCAAATGTCACAGGGGAACAAGTGGAAGCCCAAGGCCAAGGCAGAGGAGGAGCAAGAGGTCGCCAAGGCAGCTGTGTCACGGCCAGCTCCTCTGAGGGCAGGGTTAGCATGGCAGAGATGTGGAAAACTTTTGTCAACACGCCACAGCTAACTGCACCACCACCTGATACGCAACGTGTTAGCAGGAGGCAACATTTTACTAACATGGTGGAACAGTACGTGTGCACACCCCTCCACGTACTGACTGATGGTTCGGCCCCATTCAACTTCTGGGTCTCTAAATTGTCCACGTGGCCAGAGCTAGCCTTTTATGCCTTGGAGGTGCTGGCCTGCCCGGCAGCCAGCGTTTTGTCTGAACGTGTATTCAGCACGGCAGGGGGCGTCATTACAGACAAACGCAGCCGCCTGTCTACAGCCAATGTGGACAAGCTGACGTTCATAAAAATGAACCAGGCATGGATCCCACAGGACCTGTCCGTCCCTTGTCCAGATTAGACATTAACTACCTCCCCATAACCATATATTATTGGACTCCAGGGCACTTCCTCATTCAATCCTATTTTTATTTTCATTTTACCATTATATTGCGATGCTACCCAAAGTTGAATGAACCTCTCCTCTGCCTGTGTGCTAGGCCTAAATATATGCCAATGGACTGTTGCAGTGGTGGCTGACATGAAGCCTGATTCTCTGCTATGACATGCAGACTAATTCTCTGCTGACATGAAGCCAGATTGTCTGTTACGGGACCTCTCTCCTCTGCCTGGGTGCTGGGCCTAAATTTATGACAATGGACTGTTGCAGTGGTGGCTGACGTGAAGCCTGATTCTCTGCTATGACATGCAGACTGATTCTCTGCTGTCATGAAGCCAGATTGTCTGTTACGGGACCTTTCTCCTCTACCTGGGTTCTGGGCCTAAATTTATGAAAATTGACTCTTACAGTGGTGGGTGACGTGAAGCCTGATTCTCTGCTATGATATGAAGACTGATTCTCTGCTGACATGAAGCCAGATTGTCTGTTACGGGACCTTTCTCCTCTGCCTGGGTTCTGGGCCTAAATTTATGAAAATTGACTCTTACAGTGGTGGGTGACGTGAAGCCTGATTCTCTGCTATGATATGAAGACTGATTCTCTGCTGACATGAAGCCAGATTGTCTGTTACGGGACCTTTCTCCTCTGCCTGGGTTCTGGGCCTAAATTTATGAAAATTGACTCTTACAGTGGTGGGTGACGTGAAGCCTGATTCTCTGCTATGATATGAAGACTGATTCTCTGCTGACATGAAGCCAGATTGTCTGTTACGGGACCTTTCTCCTCTGCCTGGGTTCTGGGCCTAAATTTATGAAAATTGACTCTTACAGTGGTGGGTGACGTGAAGCCTGATTCTCTGCTATGATATGAAGACTGATTCTCTGCTGACATGAAGCCAGATTGTCTGTTACGGGACCTTTCTCCTCTGCCTGGGTTCTGGGCCTAAATTTATGAAAATTGACTCTTACAGTGGTGGGTGACGTGAAGCCTGATTCTCTGCTATGATATGAAGACTGATTCTCTGCTGACATGAAGCCAGATTGTCTGTTACGGGACCTTTCTCCTCTGCCTGGGTTCTGGGCCTAAATTTATGAAAATTGACTCTTACAGTGGTGGGTGACGTGAAGCCTGATTCTCTGCTATGATATGAAGACTGATTCTCTGCTGACATGAAGCCAGATTGTCTGTTACGGGACCTCTCTCCTCTGCCTGGGTGCTGGGCCTAAATATATGCCAATGGACTGTTGCAGTGGTGGCTGACGTGAAGCCTCATTCTCTGCTATGACATGCAGACTAATTCTCTGCTGACATGAAGACAGATTCTCTGTTACGGGACCTCTCTCCTCTGCCTGGGTGCCGGGGCCTAAATATCTGAGAATGGACTGTTCCAGTGGTGGCTGACGTGAAGCCTCATTCTCTGCTATGACATGCAGACTAATTCTCTGCTGACATGAAGACAGATTCTCTGTTACGGGACCTCCCTCCTCTGCCTGGGTGCTGGGCCTAAATATATGCCAATGGACTGTTGCAGTGGTGGCTGACGTGAAGCCTCATTCTCTGCTATGACATGCAGACTAATTCTCTGCTGACATGAAGACAGATTCTCTGTTACGGGACCTCCCTCCTCTGCCTGGGTGCTGGGCCTAAATATATGCCAATGGACTGTTGCAGTGGTGGCTGACGTGAAGCCTCATTCTCTGCTATGACATGCAGACTGATTCTCTGCTGACATGAAGCCAGATTCTCTGTTACGGGACCTCTCTCCTCTGCCTGTGTGTGTGCTGGGCCTAAATATATGCCAATGGACTGTTGCAGTGGTGGCTGACGTGAAGCCTCATTCTCTGCTATGACATGCAGACTGATTCTCTGCTGACATGAAGCCAGATTCTCTGTTACGGGACCTCTCTCCTCTGCCTGTGTGTGTGCTGGGCCTAAATATATGCCAATGGACTGTTGCAGTGGTGGCTGACGTGAAGCCTCATTCTCTGCTATGACATGCAGACTAATTCTCTGCTGACATGAAGACAGATTCTCTGTTACGGGACCTCCCTCCTCTGCCTGGGTGCTGGGCCTAAATATATGCCAATGGACTGTTGCAGTGGTGGCTGACGTGAAGCCTCATTCTCTGCTATGACATGCAGACTGATTCTCTGCTGACATGAAGCCAGATTCTCTGTTACGGGACCTCTCTCCTCTGCCTGTGTGTGTGCTGGGCCTAAATATATGCCAATGGACTGTTGCAGTGGTGGCTGACGTGAAGCCTCATTCTCTGCTATGACATGCAGACTGATTCTCTGCTGACATGAAGCCAGATTCTCTGTTACGGGACCTCTCTCCTCTGCCTGTGTGTGTGCTGGGCCTAAATATATGCCAATGGACTGTTGCAGTGGTGGCTGACGTGAAGCCTCATTCTCTGCTATGACATGCAGACTGATTCTCTGCTGACATGAAGCCAGATTCTCTGTTACGGGACCTCTCTCCTCTGCCTGTGTGTGTGCTGGGCCTAAATATATGCCAATGGACTGTTGCAGTGGTGGCTGACGTGAAGCCTCATTCTCTGCTATGACATGCAGACTAATTCTCTGCTGACATGAAGACAGATTCTCTGTTACGGGACCTCCCTCCTCTGCCTGGGTGCTGGGCCTAAATATATGCCAATGGACTGTTGCAGTGGTGGCTGACGTGAAGCCTCATTCTCTGCTATGACATGCAGACTAATTCTCTGCTGACATGAAGACAGATTCTCTGTTACGGGACCTCTCTCCTCTGCCTGGGTGCCGGGGCCTAAATATCTGAGAATGGACTGTTCCAGTGGTGGGTGACGGGAAGCCAGATTCTCTGCTATGGAACCTCTCTCCAATTGATTTTGGTTAATTTTTATTTATTTAATTTTTATTTTAATTCATTTCCCTATCCACATTTGTTTGCAGGGGATTTACCTACATGTTGCTGCCTTTTGCAGCCCTCTAGCTCTTTCCTGGGCTGTTTTACAGCCTTTTTAGTGCCGAAAAGTTCGGGTCCCCATTGACTTCAATGGGGTTCGGGTTCGGGACGAAGTTCGGATCGGGTTCGGATCCCGAACCCGAACATTTCCGGGATGTTCGGCCGAACTTCTCGAACCCGAACATCCAGGTGTTCGCTCAACTCTACTCCTGAACTATCCAGAGTATAGGCCATCAATATCTCATCAGCGGCGGTCCGACACCCCCATACCTCCGCTGATCAGGGACTTTACAACTCGGTCCTGGACAGCACTAGTGTGCGCAGCTCAGACATGGGATTCAGCCGGTTCCCTCAGGTTCTCCAGATCCGATTGTTAAAATTACAGCGGCAGCTGGAGATGAGCGCTTCCATTCCATAATTTAGCTCCTTAGGCCCCTTTCACACGGGCGAGATTTCCGAGCGGGTGCAATGCGTGAGGTGAACGCATTGCACCCTCACTGAATCCGGACCCATTCATTTCTATGGGGCTGTGCACACGAGCGGCGATTTTCACGCATCACTTGTGCATTGCGTGAAAATCGCAGCATGCTCTATATTCTGCGTTTTTCACGTAACGCAGGCCCCATAGAAGTGAATGGGGTTGCATGAAAATCGCAAGCATCCGCAAGCAAGTGCGGATGCGGTGCGATTTTCACGCACGGTTGCTAGGAGGCGATCGGGATGGGGACCTGATCATTATTATTTTCCCTTATAACATGGTTATAAGGGAAAATAATAGTATTCTTAATACAGAATGCATAGTACAATAAGGCTGGAGGGGTTAAAAAAAAAAATATATTTTTTTTTAACTCACCTTAATCCACTTGTTCGCGCAGCCGGCATCTCTTCTGTCTTCTTTTGTGAGGAATAGGACCTTTGATGACGTCACTACATTCATCACATGGTCCGTCACATGATCCATCACCATCGTAAAAGATCATGTGACGGACCATGTGATGAGCGCAGTGACGTCATCAAAGGTCTTATTCCTCACAGAACAAGACAGAAGAGATGCCGGCTGAGCGAACAAATGGATTAAGGCGAGTTAAATTTTTTATTTATTTTTTTAACCCCTCAAGCCCTATTGTTCTATGCATTCTGTATTCAGAATGCTATTTCCCCTTATAACCATGTTATAAGGGGAAATAATACAATCTACACAACCTTGAACCCAAACCTGAACTTCTGTGAAGAAGTTCAGGTCTGGGTACCACATTCAGTTTTTTATCACTCGCGTGCAAAACGCATTGCACACGCGTGATAAAAACTGAACATCGGAACGCAATCGTAGTCAAAACTGACTGCAATTGCGTACCTACTCGCGCGGGTTTGCCGCAACACACCGGGACGCATCCGGACACGCTCGTCTGCAAGGGGCCTTAGGCTTTTTAATTTTGTATAATATGGTGTATTTATGTGTGTGTACCATGTATATGGTGTATTTATGTGTGTGTACCATGTATATGATGTACATATATGTAAACGCGTGTCGTGACGCTGCGTGTCCGCCGTTGAGTAGGGAACCTGTTGTCAAAAATTTGAATCTCACCCCTGGCGCTGCTCCCACTGAAGTGAATACTGCACAATGGACGGAGCTTTGGAGTTGTAGTTTCAGAGCTACTCTGAAAGTGTTGATTGGCAGGGGTGCGGGGTGTCTGACCCCCGCCGAACAGATAAAGATGGCATCAATATTAAAATCCCAGAAAACCCCTTTAAGTCACTGCGTACTGTTATTTTGTTCCGTAAAACTTTTGACAATTCACAGTGATATGTCAGAAGACACAGTGCGGAGACCACCATCAAAAACTGTGTCCCTTTGTCTACGATCGGCGCAGCTCTCGGACAGTAGAGCGAGCAGTGAACCGACTCTTATGTTCTAGCTATGGATCTGTGCACCACATGCTTGCCTCTTAGTGGAGAGCTGAGACCATCAGGGTACAGTGCTCAGATAATCATGGGGGTCTTAACGCCTCCTGGACCCCCCACCAGTGACAAGTGAGAAGCAATATGGCTGCCACAGGGTTTGTCACCAAGGTTTCTATCTGCCTAAGGCCTCAAGCACACGACCGTATGTATTTTACGGTCCTCAATTTGCAAATCCGCTAAATACAGATACCATCTGTGTTGCATCCGCCATTTTTGGAGGCCCATTGACTGCAATGGGTCCGTGGTCTGCATTTTTGAGGCCGAGAACAGGACGTGTTCTATCTTTTTGCATAACGGACGTACGGATGTGGAAATCACACGGATCATCCGCAAAAAGAAAAATGTGGACCACAGACCCACTGAAAACAATGGGTCCCCCCCAAAAAACGTGGATGCAACACGGACCACGTCTGTATTTTGCGGACCGCAAAGCAGATATGGTCGCGTGCATGGGGCCTTATGTAGAGATGAGGCAGCAGGGACTGTATCAATCAGTACACCTGAGACATATGACGAGGCGGCAGCCTGACGAGCCCCTGGCTTCACCTCCCTAATTAGGCTGATGTGGCCCAGAAATCACCATTGTGAGTCCCAGCACGTTCACACTAGAGAGACCCAAGAATAGGGGGAGTATACCCAAGGCGCCAACGGTAGGGGCCTATCATGGCGAGGGGGATCTTTCCTTATACGCGGCTATAATGTACCGTTATCATAGACAGGACCTACGAAACCTACGGAAATAAAACAAGCGGCGAGGCTTGTAGCAATAGATTTCCTCTTACAGTACCTTAGGCTGAAAGGCTACAAATGGTTTTGCGGGTTTCACTTTCCTCTCCGCTGTTTCCACCTCCGAATCTTCGCTATAACTTTCAAATTCACTGGAGCTCCAGCCGATGTCCTCGAAGTCGCCCGCGCAGCCGTCACGTTCAATGTTCTCGTAGATCAGGTTTTGTCCCAGCCCTGCAAGACAATGAACATATGTGTACCAGCAGAGGGAAGAGGGGTTTCTACGACTGGATCCAAGGCGACATGAGGGTTCGTCAACCTCCTAATGATGTCATCATAGGCTCCGTTATCTGGTCACATCTGTGCACAAATTCCTCAGATCAATGGGGGTCTGACTCCTGGCCCCCACCCATCTGTTTGAAGAGCTGTGAGGGTGAGCGCTGCCCTACCTATGATGTCCCGTCCATCACTCACATGGCCTTTGTGCAGCTCAGTTCCAATTACGTAAATGGAACTGAGCTGCAATACCATGCACGGCCACTATACAAAGTATGGCGCTGTGCTTGCTATACTATGCAGAGGCCAATGTACTCATCCGAGCACCACAGGTCCTTCAAACAGCTGGCTGGTGGGGGTGCAAGGAGTCAGACCCCCACCGATCAGATACTGATGACCTATCCTAAGGACAGGTCATCGATATTTAAATCCCAGAAACCCCTTTAATCCAAAACCCATTATTTTTTTTATCCAACGCTGTCTAATGATAGCTGTAGTCCTCAGGGGTGGTTCTTCTGTACACCGTCCTGATGTTTAAAGGGGTATTCTGGATGTGACACCTATGAGATCTCTATGGGAGTTCTGGAAATGGCGGGAGTGCTGGATTTTGCTGCTTCTCTGTCACTCTGTTCATTTCGGAGAGGTGCAGAGGGGCACGGGGTCCCCTTTCTTGTCATAGGTGGGGTTCCCCCACAAATCGAATAGTTATTTCCTATCCTTTGCATAAGGAATAACCTGTCACAACCGGAATATCCCTTTAATAATCCTACTCGCTCCTGTGATGCCAGATTAAAGGACATTTTCTGTACATCTTATTAACCCCCCCATGACTGGGTGGAGGCTCCTTAGGATCATACGCCATCATTTGGGATTATTATGCTGAGGTTTCTCACCATCCTTGGTGCCGCCATGTTCACAAGGTACGTCGTCGTAAATAACACCGTCTTCAGTGCTGTGCGAGCCGGATGAAAAACCTACAATATAAAAATCAAGCAGAGATTTATATAAATGAGGATTCATCAACATATATGACATGTCGCATACATACAAGACCAGGATGCATCCACTATATGCCGTAGAGTGAAGACTTGTCCTGACATACACATCCCCTATATACAAGAGGACGAGTACCCGCCCTGACATACACGTCCCCTATATACAGGAGGACCCGTCTTGACATACACGTCCCCTATATACAGGAGGACGAGGGCCGGCCCTGACATACACGTCCCCTATATACAGGAGGACGAGGACCCGCCCTGACATACACGTCCCCTATATACAGGAGGACGAGGACCCGCCCTGACATACACGTCCCCTATATACAGGAGGACGAGGACCCGCCCTGACATACACGTCCCCTATATACAGGAGGACGAGGACCCGCCCTGACATACACGTCCCCTATATACAGGAGGACGAGGACCCGCCCTGACATACACGTCCCCTATATACAGGAGGACGAGGACCCGCCCTGACATACACGTCCCCTATATACAGGAGGACGAGGACCCGCCCTGACATACACGTCCCCTATATACAGGAGGACGAGGACCCGCCCTGACATACACGTCCCCTATATACAGGACGACGAGGACCCGCCCTGACATACACGTCCCCTATATACAGGACGACGAGGACCCGCCCTGACATACACGTCCCCTATATACAGGACGACGAGGACCCGCCCTGACATACACGTCCCCTATATACAGAACGACGAGGACCCGCCCTGACATACACGTCCCCTATATACAGGACGACGAGGACCCGCCCTGACATACACGTCCCCTATATACAGGACGACGAGGACCCGCCCTGACATACACGTCCCCTATATACAGGACGACGAGGACCCGCCCTGACATACACGTCCCCTATATACAGGACGACGAGGACCCGCCCTGACATACACGTCCCCTATATACAGGAGGACGAGGACCCGCCCTGACATACACGTCCCCTATATACAGGAGGACCCGTCCTGACATACACGTCCCCTATATACAGGAGGACCCGTCCTGACATACACGTCCCCTATATACAGGAGGACCCGTCCTGACATACACGTCCCCTATATACAGGAGGACCCGTCCTGACATACACGTCCCCTATATACAGGAGGACCCGTCCTGACATACACGTCCCCTATATACAGGAGGACCCGTCCTGACATACACATTCCCTATATACAGGAGGACCCGTCCTGACATACACATCCCCCATATACAGGAGGACCTGTCCCAACATACATATCCCCTATATACAGGAGGACAAGGACTCATCCTGCATCCTCTTGCTCCAAGGACCTGCTCTCTCCACGTCACTACACGAGGCCCCCATACTCAATCATCTTAGGCTACTTTTACACTAGTGTTAATATTTTCCGGTATTGAGATTCGTCATAGGGTCTCAATACCGGAAATTAACGCTTCCTTTTTGTCCCCATTCATTGTCAATGGGGACAAAACGTAACTGAACAGAACAGAGTGCACCAAAATGCATTCCGTTCCGTTCTCATACCGGAGAGCAGCAGGCTGCGGTTTGCTTTCCGTCCTGGGATGCGGAGCAAGACGGATCCGTCATAACCCACAATGCAAGTCAATGGGGACTGATCCGTTTCCTCTGCCACAATAGAAAACGGATCCGTCCTCCACTGACTTTCAATAGAGTTCATGACGGATTTGTCTTGGCAATGTTATAGATAATACAAGCGGATCCGCTCATAACGGATGCAGACGGTTGTATTATCAGTAACGGAAGCGTTTTTGCTGAACCCTGCCGGATCCAGTTACAACGCTGGTGTGAAAGTAGCCTTAGAGCATCTTGCTGCTGCCGTTGTGTGGGCAGGTGGTATATACATGTACTGTAGCTTTACAGTGGGCCCCCAAGGCAACCCAGTCCAAAACTGGCCCTAAATACAGTTTGATGAGATCTGTTCTGACATACATGTGCCTGGTATACAGGTAGATGACGACCCATCCTGAACATGTGAGGGTTATTCAAAAATTCTCTGCACTCTGGCTGTAGAATGTGTTTGAATCCACTATCAGAGAGGACAAACATCTCTCCAGGTACTGCTGTGCAGGCTCCAACATGTCACGTCAGTTCATCTGTGGCTTCAGTGAAAGAAACAGTGGCAGCCACACATGTGAAAGGGCAGCATGCAGTGATTTGTTTTTGTTTTTTGGGGGGGTCTGAGGGTACGTCTGGTGCCGATATTTACTTGTGCACTGTATGGAGAAAGTGTTTCGTCGCGAAGAAGTGTGTATGAATGGAGAGGGAAGTTCAAGGAGGTCGCACAAGTGTCAGCCATGAAGAAGGACACCGATTATGTTGGATAGACGGTGGACCTACGAGGGCGAAGATTCATGTCTGATGAAGAGGAGAAGACAGCGGTGCATTCGTGGCTCGCAGCTCAGCCCAAAACAACAAAAGCTTGTTGGTAGATGGACAAAGTGTATTGAAAAGCACGGAGAGTGTGTCCAAAAATACAGGTGGATGAAGACCAGTCCTGACATATATGTCCCCTATATACAGGTGGATGAAGACCCGTCCCGATTTACACATCCTCTAGATACATGTGGCTGAGGACCCGTAGCGACATATATGTCCCTTATATCGATGAACAAAAACTTGTCCTAACATAAACATCCCCTATACACAGGTGAATGAAGACCTGTCCTGACATACACATCCCCTATATGAAGGTAGATGAGGACCAGTCCTGACATACAGATCCTATATATACATAGGATGAGGACCCGTCCTGACATACACATCCCCTGTATGAAGGTAGATGAGGACCCGTCCTGACATACAGATCCTATATATACATAGGATGAGGACTAGTGTTGAGCGAACTTGTGGTTTAAGTTCGGCGTCCAAAGTTCGGGTTATTGAAGAATCCCATTATGGATTCCAAATTACGTTATGATCCGTGGTAGTGGAATCCATAATGGGATTCTTCGATAACCCGAACTTTGGACGCAGAACTTAAAACACAAGTTCGCTCAACACTAATGAGGACCCGTCCTGACATACACGTCCCCTATATACATAGGATGAGGACCAGTCCTGACATACACGTCCCCTGTAGACATAGGATGAGGACCCGTCCTGACATACACGTCCCCTGTATACATAGGATGAGGACCCGTCCTGACATACACGTCCCCTGTATACATAGGATGAGGACCCGTCCTGACATACACGTCCCCTGTATACATAGGATGAGGACCCGTCCTGACATACACGTCCCCTGTAGACATAGGATGAGGACCCGTCCTGACATACACGTCCCCTGTAGACATAGGATGAGGACCCGTCCTGACATACACGTCCCCTGTAGACATAGGATGAGGACCCGTCCTGACATACACGTCCCCTGTAGACATAGGATGAGGACCCGTCCTGACATACACGTCCCCTGTAGACATAGGATGAGGACCCGTCCTGACATACACGTCCCCTGTAGACATAGGATGAGGACCCGTCCTGACATACACGTCCCCTGTAGACATAGGATGAGGACCCGTCCTGACATACACGTCCCCTGTAGACATAGGATGAGGACCCGTCCTGACATACACGTCCCCTGTAGACATAGGATGAGGACCCGTCCCTGACATACACGTCCCCTGTAGACATAGGATGAGGACCCGCCCTGACATACACGTCCCCTATAGACATAGGATGAGGACCCGTCCTGACATACACATCCCCTGTAGACATAGGATGAGGACCCGTCCTGACATACACTTCCCCTGTAGACATAGGATGAGGACCCGTCCTGACATACACGTCCCCTGTAGACATAGGATGAGGACCCGCCCTGACATACACGTCCCCTATAGACATAGGATGAGGACCCGCCCTGACATACACGTCCCCTGTAGACATAGGATGAGGACCCGCCCTGACATACACGTCCCCTATAGACATAGGATGAGGACCCGCCCTGACATACACGTCCCCTATAGACATAGGATGAGGACCCGCCCTGACATACACGTCCCCTATAGATATAGGATGAGGACCTCTAGCAGACTGACATGGATACATACATTAGGCTTTCTTGTAAAATGCGTTTACGCACACTACAAGGAATAGGACCTGCCCTTATACATTCTCATGATATACACAGAGCCGCCATATGATGACAATATCAACCACCTTCGGACCAGCCTGCACTCCCATCATTGTCAGTACTCACGTTTGTGGCTTAGATGCTTCTTGATGCTGTATGTATGGATTCCCAGCCTCTGCTGCCCCCCACGTTCTTCATTACTGAGAGTAGAGGGGGACCTGGAAAGAAAAGAGGGTATAAAGGGGTCAGGAATATTGGGGTACCTCCAGTGCCGTGTGCTGTTACATCAGGTGCAATGAGTATCAGTACTGTTATCCTCTATACATATATAACCTCTCGGAGGAGGAACTCTCCACTTCTCAGAATTACTCTGACATTGCTGCAAGAGTTTGGGGGAAACACATGGGGGCCACACAATGGGAGCTCTGTCTCCTGTGGCTGAGGTCTCTGGGATTCAGCTGTCTCGAATTATGTCGGGGAAGTCTGTGCAGAGCCGTACGCTCACGGGCTACACCCCAGAAAGTAGCAAACATTTCCCCCGGTCTCATCATTCATTGCGGATTACAGGCTGCTGTGTTAGAAGGTTACAGCGTACAGACACATCCTGCGGGAACCATTAGCATGAGGGTAGGGTGCCCCTATAACCATCCCATTTAGTCTGACTGCAGTTACCTGCGCTTAACCCCTCACAGCCCAGCAAATCCCTCCGCTGCCATGAATGTGTCCAGCAGGAAGTGGATGAAAGCTTCAGACTCCAGTCTTACATCCCGGGCCTCGCTCTCACCATTGCCCCCTCCCCCCCCCTCTCCGCCTCCTCCTATGTCTGCCTCTCCCAGAACTGGGGCTACAGGGTGACATTCTCACAACAATCTGCATGTGAATGGTCTGTGCGGCTGAGAACAGCAGGGAAGACATGGAGGCTGCATAATATCATGTCCGACGGGAGCGGCCGGCAGAATGTGCGCTCAGTCTGGCTGCCAGGAGCGTCCTGGAAACCTCGAGAGCTGGCACTGACCGACCGCCCTGCGATGGCGAAAAAAAACAAAACAACGTGTTTTCTCCTGGTTTTAGGCAATTTTCTAATATCGTCACCTTTTACAAGATCTCTGATTGCTGTCAGTGAATGGAAACGTTCATTTAAAGGGGTTGTCTCATCGTAGACATTGGTGGCATGCCATACGGCTAGGCTCTGCCACCAATGTCAGGTAGGTGAGGACCCGCACCTATCTCTAGGATGGGCCCCCCTGAAAGTGAAGGAGAATACACCACGCATGTCAGTGAATGGAAACATTCATTTAAAGGGGTTGTCTCATCGTAGACATTGGTGGCATGCGATATGGCTAGGCTCTGCCACTAATGTCAGGTAGGTGAGGACCCGTACCTAGCTCTAGGATGGGCCCTTCCCCCCGAAAGTGAAGGAGAATACACCACGCATGTCAGTGAATGGAAACATTCATTTGAACGGGTTGTCTCATCGTAGACATTGGTGGCATGCGATATGGCTAGGCTCTGCCACCAATGTCAGGTAGGTGAGGACCCGCACCTATCTCTAGGATGGGCCCCCCTGAAAGTGAAGGAGAATACACCACGCATGTCAGTGAATGGAAACATTCATTTAAAGGGGTTGTCTCCTCGTAGACATTGGTGGCATGCGATATGGCTAGGCTCTGCCCCCAATATCATAAAGGTGAGGACCCGCACCTATCTCTAGGATGGGCCCCCCCTTAAAATGAAGGAGAATACACCACGCATGTCAGTGAATGGAAACATTCATTTAAAGGGGTTGTCTCATCGTAGACATTGGTGGCATGTGATATGGCTAGGCTCTGCCACCAATGTCAGGTAGGTGAGGACTCGCACCTAGCTCTAGGATGGGCCCCCCCGAAAGTGAAGGAGAATACACCACGCATGTCAGTGAATGGAAACATTCATTTGAACGGGTTGTCCCATCATAGACATTGGTGGTATATTGCTATGTCAAAGAAGTGCGGGGTCCAGAATGTGCCCTCCCCCCCCCCCCAAAAGTAAAGGACAGGGCACCACGCATGTGCAGCGTGCTCTCCATTCATTTCTAAAGGAGCTTTGTAATTAGTCAAGCGAGGGCACGTGACTATTTTCAGAAGTCCCATAAAAATTAATGGAGAGCGTACCGCGCATCATGGCCACCGCGCATCATAGCCACCGCTCCATTCACTTCTATGGGGTTGTCAGCCCTCGCCTATTTTCGGCAGACCCATAGCAATGAATGGAGGGTGGCGGCACATACGCAGCTGCTTTCTGCTCACTTTGGAGGTCCCGTTCTGGAGATAGGTGCTGGTCCAAGAGGTGGGACCCACACCTATAAGACATTGGGGATATGTCCAAGAGATGTGCCACCCATGTCTCAGATGAGACAACCCCCTTGAAATCCAAAGGCTGAGGTTCTGTCCTGACCTGATGCTGCTCACAGCTGACAGTGAGTTACAATGTATCCGTTCTAGAGCAGACTGATACATTGTATCAGACTGTCAAGACTGTAGAGTGCTGCCCAGGTGGATTGTCTAGACTGGATACAATTGTAGCAAACCCTCAGCTGTGATGGGTTGATGGATGCAGAATATCAGTGCTATTACTGAGCACCTCAGCGTTGCGGGTCATCTTGTCCATCAGGTTCAAGAACAGCCAGGGAGTCCTGGAGGGAAGGTGGGCTGGGAGTGGGGGACGGGCAAAACATTTCCTTCTGGCTGCTTTAGCACAAGACACAGACCCATGGAGAACTAGAAATGCCAGCATACTTTACCTGCCTCATGCTGGGACTTCTCATCCTTGCATGAATGGCTTGTTTTCTAGGAAATGTAAATGAGATGAATAAGGAACCGTCCACTGCGGGCGGAAAAGGAGGGAGATCCCAGCCCGAGAGAAGCTGTCACAATAACGGAACGTTCCTCATAGATACTTCCCAGTACACGGACAACCAGCGAGGGCAATGGTGCAGGGGGCGCCACTGGGGCTCTGTCCCCTTTAACTCCTGACAGATACATAGTGAGATATCCTGCAGATTATTACACCACTGGCCTCTCTAGAGACCTGCAGAACATTGCTCTGTCCTCTCTACCTCCTGACAGATACATAGTGATATATTCTGCAGATTATTACACCACTGGCCTCTCTAGAGACCTGCAGAATATTGCTCTGTCCCCTCTAACTCCTGACAAATACGTAGTGAGATATTCTGCAGATTATTACACCACTCACCTCCCTAGAGACCTGCAGAACATTGCTCTGTCCTCTCTACCTCCTGACAGATACATAGTGATATATTCTGCAGATCATTACACCACTCACCTCTCTAGAGACCTGCAGAACATCGCTCTGTCCTCTCTACCTCCTGACAGATACATAGTGATATATTCTGCAGATTATTACACGACTCACCTCTCTAGAGACCTGCAGAACATCGCTCTGTCCTCTCTATCTCCTGACAGATACATAGTGATATATTCTGCAGATTATTACACCACTCACCTCTCTATAGATCTGCAGAACATTGCTCTGTCCTCTCTACCTCCTGACAGATACATGGTGATATATTCTGCAGATTATTACACCACTCACCTCTCTAGAGACATCCGTATTTTTTGCGGATCCATTTTTTGCGGACAGCAAAATACTGAAAAAGCCATACAGTCGTGTGCAAGAGGCCTTGTGGGCACCGACCGTGTGCCCCCTCCCCCATCGCGGATACGGATCCATTCATATGAATGGGTCCGCAATCCAAAAGGCACAGTGTGGAACGGAGGAGTCCTTTCGTGGGGTTACTCTCCGTGCCTCCGCATAGAACATGTTCTATTTTTTTGCGGTGTGGATGGATCACGGACCCATTTAAGTTAAATAGATCTGTTTCCATCTGCAGCAACCACACGGATGGTGGCCCTGCATTGGAACGGCTGGCCACGTTTGTGTGCATGAGCCCTAAGTGTGCTTAACTTAGCAAGTTTGCCAGGAGACTTGCTTAACTCTCTTAGGCTACTTTCACCCGTCATGGATCAGCAAAAACGCTTCCGTTACTGATAATACAACCGTCTGCATCTGTTATTAACGGATCCGTCATTAACTCCATTCAAACTCAATAGGGGATGGATCAGTTTTCTATTGTGTCAGAGAAAACGGATCCGTCCCCATTGACTTACATTGTGAGTCATGATGGATCTGTCTTGCTCCGAACCACATGGTGGACAGAAAAACGCTCGTTATTCTGTCCGTGATGGGAGCGCAACCAAACGGAATGCATTTTGGAGCGCTCCATTCTGTTCAGTTCAGTTTTTTCCCCATTAACAATGAATGGGGACAAAACTGAAGGGTTTTCTTCCGCTATTGAGATCCTATGACGGAACTCATTAGCGGAAAGGGAAAGCGCAGGTGTGAAAGTAGCCTTAGATAATCAGAAAACACCTGAAAATAGTCCCTGTTACCAGTGCTCTGTATATAGAGACAGCAGGGGCATGGAGACAATGTGTTCTCTGCATTCAAAGTAAAAAGTAAATAACGAATAGAAAGAAATATGGGAAAAAAAAACTTTAAAACTGCAAGAAAAATGAAAAAAAAAGTGGATTTCTTTATTTACCCAAACGCTCAATGGCATTGAGTGTTGGCTGAATAAAGGAATCCACTTGTTTCACTGTATGCTGCCTTTCTTCCATAATTTTTGATAGATAGATAGATAGATATGGGAAAGATAGATAGATAGATAGATAAAAATTATCCAGAAAAGAAATCGAAAAGCAGCCGGGCGTCCTCCCTTCCTGCTAAACCACTGTCCAATTTCAGAAACCGACAGCTACACCTACCTGGGCCTAGAAATCAGCCAATCAGGGAGTTTTAAGAAAGCCATGGAAATACTGAAAGACAAGGCGAGCAAAACCTTCTACGCCATCAGAATGCGTCTGTATCACCTTAAAGCACCAGTGACCGTCTGGCTTAAAATCCTTGACACCATCATCGCCCCAATCCTCCTGTATGGCAGCGAAGTCTGGGGCCCAGACACATACCCAGACCGGGCAAAGTGGGACTCTGGGCCAACAGAACTATTCCACCTAGAACTCTGCAAACACTTTCTCCAGGTCCACAGGAGCACCTCAAACAGCGCCTGTCGAGCAGAACTGGGCAGATTCCCACTCTACTTTGCTGTACAGAAGAGGGCGCTATCATTCAGCACCCATCTACATAGCAGCAGTCCCAGCTCCTACCATCACAAAGCCTTGCTACACCAAGAAGCCCCAGAAAAGCAAAGCACCCCGCAACAAGTCACCCAAACCCAGCCTGCCCAAGCCACCAACCAATATAGCCTGACAAAGGGCGGAATCCAGAGGACGATACACAAGTACAAAGAGGAGTATATTAGCGTCTGGAGGAACGACATAAGAACATCCCAGAAGCTGACAGTATACAAGAGCCTGCAGAGGGAGTACAAACTGGCCCCATATCTGGAGAAACTCCCCAATCCAAAAGACAGACAGATCCTGAGCCGGTACAGACTGAGCACCCACAGCCTGCTCATTGAATCCGGGCGTCATCGACAGAGGTACATGCCCAGGGAGAGCAGACTGTGCCAGCAGTGCGACCAGGAGGCCGTGGAGGATGAGGCTCATTTCCTGCTGCGGTGCCCCAAATACTCAGCAGTGAGAGAGACTCACTTCAGGAGACTGTCTGATCTCTGCCCAGACTTCACCTCCATGGAGGAGGAAGAGAGACTCCCCATACTGCTGGGGGAAGAGGAGAACACAGCGGCCATAGCAGCACAATATATTACTGCCTGCCATGGACTGAGAGGAGCCTGATATACTATGGACTCCTATACCCCCACCCTGGACCTGTCCCCACCCCCAACCCTACCCAATTATTTACCACTTGCTTTGGCAATGCTAAAATTTATTTAGTCCTGCCAATAAAGCTGATTTGATTTGATAGATAGATAGATAGATAGATAGATAGATAGATAGATAGATAGATAGATAGATATGGGATAGATAGATAGATAGATATGGGATAGATAGATAGATAGATATGGGATAGATAGATAGATAGATAGATAGATAGATAGATAGATAGATATGAGATAGATAGATAGATATATAGATAGGGGATAGATAGATAGATAGATAGATAGATAGGAGATAGATAGATACGGTAATAGATAGATAGATAGATAGATAGATAGGAGATAGATAGATAGATAGATAGATAGATAGATAGATAGATAGAAGATAGAAATGAGATCACTGTATATTCTCTGCAGGCTGCCTCCCCTCCTGCACCTATCAGGTTATGTCTGCCAACAAGCAGCCCTTGTCCTTTACAGAGGGGCAGCACATACTTCCGGTCACTAGAGGGCAACATTCTGACCTCACCACCTCCGGAGCATAGGAGGTCCTTACAGTCACAGTGCAGGGCCTCCAGTGAGAGAGAGGAAGGGGGCGGGGCCAGGCCTGCCTGACGGCTGTGGAGCCGGAGACCAGGGACCAGCGCTCCTTGCTGTGCTGTCTGGGCTCTCCTCAGGGGCGGCCACCAGCTCTCTTCCACATCTGTCTGGGCAGCTCAGCAGGGGGCCCCATTTAGGGATGGGGGCCCTGGGCAATTGCCCCGTTTGTGCCCCCCTAACGCCGGGCCTGATTACACCACTGACCTCTGTGATGTATTCTGCAGATTATTACACCTGTGAGCCCTCCAACAGAGAGATAATCGTCCATATTGGACCTCTGATACATTCTGAGCTGTGTGTATTGGACCACTGATAATCCGGAAGTTCCTCCAGTCATAATTCCTCCGTCTCCGACGTTCCGGATAATTCCTTATAAGAGCAGAATGCACAGTGGGATGTTTCCGGGATTAGTGCACGCAGCGCTCAGCCTGATCACAGACTCCCCCGAGATCCTGTCCAAAAATATCTCATTCTGAAATATCTTTGTTTTCTTAATTTTCAGCGTCCAGCTCCCAGGACATCGCTCTAACCTTACTCTCGGGCCCCATTAGATGGTGGCCTCAAATAACGGACTGACCGCGTCATAAATGTGAACTGTACAAGTACATCCCGCAGGATACCACGGGATAGGTGATAAGTATCTGATAGTTGGGGGCCGGACTGCTGGGACCACCGCAGATCACCAGGGTCCTTTGAGTGAATTGAGGGATGGTCTTGCGCCCTGTTCATTCTTTATCCACTGAATTGGAATACCCCTTGAAATCCCGTAGACTGCGGCTCCCACAGGCGTCAATGGTGACAACTTGGGGCTCATGTATGAATATTTTTTTGCCAGTTGTTAGTGTTATACTGTTGCACAACCCCCTTTTTGCAACTTTTTGAATGCCCATGCGACAATATTTTGCTGCATGGGGGTTTTTGCACCGTGCTAAACAAATAGCAGTGTCGAGGGAGTCCTGGCCCCGGTAAATGTACCAAAAAGAAAAAGGCGTAAAAAGCGTAAAACGACGCCAGCAAGGAGCAAAGACTACCAAAGATGCGCCTAAGAGCTCATGCACACGACCATTGGATGTTTTGCAGTATGTAAATTGTGTATCCGCAAAACACAGATACTGGCCATGCGCATTCCGTATTTTGCGGAACGGAACAGCCGGCCCCTAATAGAACAGTACTATACTTGTCCGTAATGCGGACAATAATAGGACATGTTCTATTTTTTTTTAGCTGAATGGACATATGGAAACAGAATGCACATGCAGTCATTTCCGTTTTTTTTTTTTCAGTCCCATTGAAGTGAATGGTTCCGCATACGGGCCGCTTAAAAAAATCGGAACGGATATGGAAAAAAATATGTCCGTGTGCATGAGCTCTTATTTATAAATTAGTTGCATCTTCCGGCAGCAACAACGATGCAAAATGAACTAAAAGGACCGCCAAAAAATGACAGTCTAAGGGTACTTTCGCACTTGCGTTAAACTTTTCCGGTATTGAGTTCCGTCCTAGGGGCTCAATACCGGAAAATAACTGATCAGTTTTATCCCAATGCATTGTGAATGGAGAGCAATCCGTTCAGTACGCATCAGGATGTCTTTAGTTTAGTCACTGTACGGTTTTTGGACGGAGAAAATACCGCAGCATGCTGCGGTATTTTCTCCATCCAAAATTCCGGAACACTTGCCGGCATGCTGGATCCGGCATTATTTTCCATTAAAATGCATTAAGGCCCCAAGTGTTCCGGAAAAATGGATTCGGTTTTGCGGTCTGCGCATGCGCCGAACTTTAAAAATGTGAAAAAGATAAATACAGGATCCGTTTTTTTTTGGATGACAACTGGAGAGACAGATCCGGTATTTCAATGGATTTGTAAGACAGATCCGCATCCAGATCCGTCTACAAATGGTATCCGTTTGCATACAGATTGCCACACCAAAAGCAAATTCGTGAAATGCCATCCACATGCTACATATCCGGTGCGGATTTGAAATCTGCAGCATGTCAATTTAGACCATGGATTTTACCCTTTGCAATGGAGGGGGTTTAGGTGGGGTGTGCAGGAAGTGTATGGAGACTTATTGGCAATGCTCCATGGGAAAACAACATGCAAAGAGGCAACCATCTCGCTAGCGCCATCTTGTGGAAGTCAAAATCTGATTTTCCAACAAGCCTTTGGATTTGACAAGGGAAAATAGCCAAGCCAGATATCCATCCGTAGACAGCTGTTTCGGGGGGCTTTCGCCTCGTCGGTACAGAGTACGATTCTGGCTGGCTGAGTAAAAGTGGTTTAGGCTACATGCACACGCGGATCCGCGGAAATAGTGGATCCGTGTTCCTGTTTTTTTTTACATCCACATCCGTTCCGTTTGCCCTCAAATTTTGTAGGTTGTGTTTCCGTGTCTTCAGTTTTTTTTTGCGGTCTGCAAAAAAAACCTGAAGGCTGTAATTCTTGAAATTTTATATATACAGGTTTCCCAGCAACCATCCGCAAAAAAAAAAAAAAAGATGCGAATGACATACGGATGGCTTCCGTTGGTCATCCGCATTTTTTAAGGACCCATTGACTTCTATGGGTCCGCAAAACGTTTATTGCGGACAAGAATAGGACATGCCATATTTTTTGGGCAGACGTGAAACACGGACAAGAAATGGATGAGTCCAATGCATTTTCAACGGATCCATAGAAATGAATGGGAAACCATCCGATCCGCAAAAAAAATGAAACGGACACAGAGAAAAACATGTAGCCTTAGGCCTCATGCACACGACAGTATTTTTTCACGGTCCGCAAAACGGGGTTCTGTTGTTCCGTGATCCGTGTCCGTTTTTTCTTCTGTGTCTTCCTTGATTTTTGGAAAAAATAATCTAAGTCAAGTTTGCCTTGAAAATGGTAGGAAAAAAACGGACACAGATCACGGACGCGGATGACAATCTTGTGTGCCTCCGTGTTTTTTCACAGACCCATTGACTTGAATGGGTCCGCGAACCGTTATCCGTCAAAAAAATAGGACTGGTCGTATTTTTTTGACAGACAGGAAACACGGATCACGGACGCGGATGACAAACGGTGCATTTTCCGAGTTTTCAACTGACCCATTGAAAGTCAATGGGTCCGCAGAAAATCACGGAAAACGGAACAACGGACACGGATGCACACAACGGTCGTGTGCATGAGGCCTTAGGTCTCATGCACACGACCGTTGTTTCATTCCGTGACTTTCTGCGGACCCATTGACTTTCAATGGGTCCGTTGAAAACTCGGCTAATGCACCGTTTGTCATCCGCGTCCGTGATCCGTGATTCCAGTCCATCAAAAAAATATAACCCGTCCTATTTTTTTCACGGAAAACGGTTCGCGGACCCATTCAAGTCAATGGGTCAGTGAAAAAACACGGAGGCACACAAGATTGTCATCCGCGTCCGTTTTTTTCCTATCATTTGCATGTCAAACTTGACTTAGACTTTTTTTTACTTTCCTTCATGTCTGGTGATCCTCCAAAAATAAAGGAAGACACACGGAAACGGAACCCCGTTTTGCGGAACGGAACACAACAACGGTCGTGTGCATGAGGCCTTAGGCAGGGTGCTAAATCTCCTTAAAGGAGTTGTATCATCTCATACGCTAGGATATGCCCCCCATTGTCTGACAGGTGCGGGTGGGTCCCACCTCACGGTCATGTTGCCTTAGTGTATTATCGGCTGAACCTGCCACTCTCCGCGGGCCTGGCCGACAATCCAAGTCCCGACAGAGGAGCGAGCAAACGGAGTGATTTTTTTTTCCGTCTGACCCTTTGTTTTTGCCTCTGGCTTTCTCCATGTTGACAACCAGCATGCATGTGTATGAGGTTGTCGGGAAGAATAGCTATCGGTCAGACGAGGTCTATGGGCACCCCACCCACGCGCTGGTAATGGTTTTGTGCACAGTGAGACCAGACTAGATCTTTTCACACGGAGCCCCTGATTTTGGAGGAAGTGGGTTAAGGGGTGAACATTTTAAGGAGGCCAGAGATGCAGAACTGCAAGGTATCTGTATGTGAATAGGGTTGCTATCACTCTATACATGTCCAGCATGCAGGGACAGGACAGCTCCGAGTTCTTTACTTACTTTGATGGTCGCGCCGGAGCAGTTGGTTCTGCAAAAAAAGAAAAAAAATAGTGAATCCTACAATTTATTTACGACCAGAAATCTCCACCATCTACTCCCCATCATCATGAACCTGCCCTGGGATTAGCTTTCTATCGGGCAGACGATGACATCATGAGTGACATCACAGCTCAGTATTATAGTAGAGTATATGGAGGTCCAGGGAGGGGCCCCCGCACTGCTGAGCGGAGGTCATTATGTCACACACAGCAGCAGGGGCTCCGTTCGTCGCTGTTATCAATGCCACCATTGTCTATAGGACGGCTCTGGTCACTCCCAGAGGGTCACATGACCATGAGATCATTGATTTCCTTCTCAATAGTAATATACAGTAATATTTCCCGGCATAATATAAGGCCTGTCCTGTATCGGAGGCCGCGCTGCCTGGTGAACGGTCTGGCAGGAGTTCACTGCAGGAGGAGTAGTGGGTTCATCTGCCCCTTCTGCAAAGAGTTTCTGCCCAGAGACCGAAAAGTAAAAAGCACATAAACCGATAATCAATGCGCACCTCTCCTTTTTAGTGGCCAGATTATCAGATGGTTAGAGATTATTCTTAGAGTTTTACTGGATTTCCTCATTGCTCTTTTCTGCTCCTCATATGTCAAATTCCCCCTGACATTGCAGTTCTTTATTTCTCTTCATATGGCTTTGGAAGGGGAAAGGGGGGCTTTACTTTCTTCCACATGGATGTAGGGGACATTACTTTCCTCTATGTGGCTCCAGATGGTATTTAGTTTCCTCTACACAGCTCTGGGAGGTTGCTACTTTCTTCCACATGATGTAGGGGACCATTACTATCCTCTACATGCCTCTGAGGGTACTTTACTATCCTCTACATGCCTCTGAGGGTACTTTACTATATTCTCCATGGCTCCGGGGTCCTTTACTATCCTCTGCATGGCTCTGGGGTTGTTTACTATCCTCTACATGGCTCTGAAGGTCCTTTACTATCCTCTACATGGCTTTGAGAGTACTTTACTATATTTTCCATGGCTCCCGGGGTCCTTTACTATCCTCTACATGGCTCCAGGGTCCTTAACTATTCTCTACATGGCTCCGGGGTTGTTTACTATCCTCTACATGGCTCTGGGGTCCTTTACTATCCTCTACATGGCTCCGGGGTCCTTTACTATCCTCTGCATGGCTCTGAGGGTAATTTACTATATTCTCCCTGGCTCCGGGGTCCTTTACTATCCTCTACATGGCTCCAGGGTCCTTTACTATATTTTCCCTGGCTCCGGGGTCCTTTACTATCCTCTACATGGCTCCGGGGCCCTTTACTATCCTCTACATGGCTCCGGTGTCCTTTACTATCCTCTACATGGCTCCGGGGTCCTTTACTATCCTCTACATGGCTCTGGGGTCCTTTACTATCCTCTACATGGCTCCGGGGTTGTTTACTATCCTCTACATGGCTCTGAAGGTCCTTTACTATCCTCTACATGGCTTTGAGAGTACTTTACTATATTTTCCATGGCTCCCGGGGTCCTTTACTATCCTCTACATGGCTCCAGGGTCCTTTACTATCCTCAACATGGCTCCGGGGTTGTTTACTATCCTCTACATGGCTCTGGGGTCCTTTACTATCCTCTACATGGCTCCGGGGTCCTTTACTATCCTCTGCATGGCTCTGAGGGTAATTTACTATATTCTCCCTGGCTCCGGGGTCCTTTACTATCCTCTACATGGCTCCAGGGTCCTTTACTATATTCTCCCTGGCTCCGGGGTCCTTTACTATCCTCTACATGGCTCCGGGGCCCTTTACTATCCTCTACATGGCTCCGGGGCCCTTTACTATCCTCTACATGGCTCCGGGGTCCTTTACTATCCTCTACATGGCTCCGGGTGCTTTACTATCCTCTACATGGCTCTGGGGTCCTTTACTATCCTCTACATGGCTCCGGGGTCCTTTACTATCTTCTACATGGCTCCGGGGTCCTTTACTATCCTCTACATGGCTCCGGGGTCCTTTACTATCCTCTACATGGCTCTGAAGGTCCTTTACTATCCTCTACATGGCTCTAGGGTCCTTTACTATCCTCTACATGGCTCCGGGGTCCTTTACTATCCTCTACATGGCTCCGGGGTCCTTTACTATCCTCTACATGGCTCTGAGGGTACTTTACTATATTCTCCCTGGCTCCGGGGTCCTTTACTATCCTCTACATGGCTCCGGGGCCCTTTACTATCCTCTACATGGCTCCAGGGTCCTTTACTATATTCTCCCTGGCTCCGGGGTCCTTTACTATCCTCTACATGACTCCGGGCCCTTTACTATCCTCTACATGGCTCCGGGGTCCTTTACTATCCTTTACATGGCTCCGGGTGCTTTACTATCCTCTACATGGCTCCGGGGTCCTTTACTATCCTCTACATGGCTCCGGGGTCCTTTACTATCCTCTACATGGCTCCGGGGTCCTTTACTATCCTCTACATGGCTCTGAAGGTCTTTTACTATCCTCTACATGGCTCTAGGGTCCTTTACTATCCTCTACATGGCTCCAGGGTCCTTTACTATCTACATGGATCCAGGGTCCTTTACTATATTCTCCCTGGCTCCGGGGTCCTTTACTATCCTCTACATGGCTCCGGGCCCTTTACTATCCTCTACATGGCTCCGGGGTCCTTTACTATCCTCTACATGGCTCCGGGTGCTTTACTATCCTCTACATGGTTCCGGGGTCCTTTACTATCCTCTACATGGCTCTAGGGTCCTTTACTATCCTCTACATGGCTCCAGGGTCCTTTACTATCCTCTACATGGCTCTGGGGTCCTTTACTATCCTCTACATGGCTCCGGGGTCCTTTACTATCTTCTACATGGCTCCGGGGTCCTTTACTATCCTCTACATGGCTCCGGGGTCCTTTACTATCCTCTACATGGCTCTGAAGGTCCTTTACTATCCTCTACATGGCTCTAGGGTCCTTTACTATCCTCTACATGGCTCCGGGGTCCTTTACTATACTCTACATGGCTCCGGGGTCCTTTACTATCCTCTACATGGCTCTGAGGGTACTTTACTATATTCTCCCTGGCTCTGGGGTCCTTTACTATCCTCTACATGGCTCCGGGGCCCTTTACTATCCTCTACATGGCTCCAGGGTCCTTTACTATATTCTCCCTGGCTCCGGGGTCCTTTACTATCCTCTACATGGCTCCGGGCCCTTTACTATCCTCTACATGGCTCTAGGGTCCTTTACTATCCTCTACATGGCTCCAGGGTCCTTTACTATCTACATGGATCCAGGGTCCTTTACTATATTCTCCCTGGCTCCGGGGTCCTTTACTATCCTCTACATGGCTCCGGGCCCTTTACTATCCTCTACATGGCTCCGGGGTCCTTTACTATCCTCTACATGGCTCCGGGTGCTTTACTATCCTCTACATGGCTCCGGGGTCCTTTACTATCCTCTACATGGCTCTAGGGTCCTTTACTATCCTCTACATGGCTCCAGGGTCCTTTACTATCCTCTACATGGCTCTGGGGTCCTTTACTATCCTCTACATGGCTCCGGGGTCCTTTACTATCTTCTACATGGCTCCGGGGTCCTTTACTATCCTCTACATGGCTCCGGGGTCCTTTACTATCCTCTACATGGCTCTGAAGGTCCTTTACTATCCTCTACATGGCTCTAGGGTCCTTTACTATCCTCTACATGGCTCCGGGGCCCTTTACTATCCTCTACATGGCTCCAGGGTCCTTTACTATATTCTCCCTGGCTCCGGGGTCCTTTACTATCCTCTACATGGCTCCGGGCCCTTTACTATCCTCTACATGGCTCCGGGGTCCTTTACTATCCTTTACATGGCTCCGGGTGCTTTACTATCCTCTACATGGCTCCGGGGTCCTTTACTATCCTCTACATGGCTCCGGGGTCCTTTACTATCCTCTACATGGCTCCGGGGTCCTTTACTATCCTCTACATGGCTCTGAAGGTCTTTTACTATCCTCTACATGGCTCTAGGGTCCTTTACTATCCTCTACATGGCTCCAGGGTCCTTTACTATCCTCTACATGGCTCTAGGGTCCTTTACTATCCTCTACATGGCTCCAGGGTCCTTTACTATCTACATGGATCCAGGGTCCTTTACTATATTCTCCCTGGCTCCGGGGTCCTTTACTATCCTCTACATGGCTCCGGGCCCTTTACTATCCTCTACATGGCTCCGGGGTCCTTTACTATCCTCTACATGGCTCCGGGTGCTTTACTATCCTCTACATGGCTCCGGGGTCCTTTACTATCCTCTACATGGCTCTGGGGTCCTTTACTATCTTCTACATGGCTCCGGGGTCCTTTACTATCCTCTACATGGCTCCGGGGTCCTTTACTATCCTCTACATGGCTTTGAAGGTCCTTTACTATCCTCTACATGGCTTTGAAGGTCCTTTACTATCCTCTACATGGCTCCAGGGTCCTTTACTATATTCTCCCTGGCTCCGGGGTCCTTTACTATCCTTTACATGGCTCCAGGCCCTTTACTATCCTCTACATGGCTCCGGGGTCCTTTACTATCCTTTACATGGCTCCGGGTGCTTTACTATCCTCTGCATGGCTCCGGGATCCTTTACTATCCTCTACATGGCTCCGGGGTCCTTTACTATCCTCTACATGGCTCCGGGGTCCTTTACTATCCTCTACATGGCTCCGGGGTCCTTTACTATCCTCTACATGGCTCTGAAGGTCTTTTACTATCCTCTACATGGCTCTAGGGTCCTTTACTATCCTCTACATGGCTCCAGGGTCCTTTACTATCTACATGGATCCAGGGTCCTTTACTATATTCTCCCTGGCTCCGGGGTCCTTTACTATCCTCTACATGGCTCCGGGGTCCTTTACTATCCTCTACATGGCTCCGGGCCCTTTACTATCCTCTACATGGCTCCGGGGTCCTTTACTATCCTCTACATGGCTCCGGGTGCTTTACTATCCTCTACATGGCTCCGGGGTCCTTTACTATCCTCTACATGGCTCTGGGGTCCTTTACTATCTTCTACATGGCTCCGGGGTCCTTTACTATCCTCTACATGGCTCTGGGGTCCTTTACTATCTTCTACATGGCTCCGGGGTCCTTTACTATCCTCTACATGGCTTTGAAGGTCCTTTACTATCCTCTACATGGCTTTGAAGGTCCTTTACTATCCTCTACATGGCTTTGAAGGTCCTTTACTATCCTCTACATGGCTCCAGGGTCCTTTACTATATTCTCCCTGGCTCCGGGGTCCTTTACTATCCTCTACATGGCTCCGGGCCCTTTACTATCCTCTACATGGCTCCGGGGTCCTTTACTATCCTTTACATGGCTCCGGGTGCTTTACTATCCTCTACATGGCCCCGGGATCCTTTACTATCCTCTACATGGCTCCGGGGTCCTTTACTATCCTCTACATGGCTCCGGGGTCCTTTACTATCCTCTACATGGCTCTGAAGGTCTTTTACTATCCTCTACATGGCTCTAGGGTCCTTTACTATCCTCTACATGGCTCCAGGGTCCTTTACTATCTACATGGATCCAGGGTCCTTTACTATATTCTCCCTGGCTCCGGGGTCCTTTACTATCCTCTACATGGCTCCGGGCCCTTTACTATCCTCTACATGGCTCCGGGGTCCTTTACTATCCTCTACATGGCTCCGGGTGCTTTACTATCCTCTACATGGCTCTGGGGTCCTTTACTATCCTCTACATGGCTCTGGGGTCCTTTACTATCTTCTACATGGCTCCGGGGTCCTTTACTATCCTCTACATGGCTCTGGGGTCCTTTACTATCCTCTACATGGCTCCGGGGTCCTTTACTATCCTCTACATGGCTCCGGGGTCCTTTACTATCCTCTACATGGCTTTGAAGGTCCTTTACTATCCTCTACATGGCTTTGAAGGTCCTTTACTATCCTCTACATGGCTTCGGGGTCCTTTACTATCCTCTACATGGCTCTAGGGTCCTTTGCAATCCTCTACATGGCTCCGGGGTCCTTTACTATCCTCTACATGGCTCCGGGGTCCTTTACTATCCTCGGGTACTTTACTATATTGCAAAGTTACCAATACGGTAGAGGAAGCTCACCAGTTACCCTGGGGCCCAGCCCACTGACCTCCCCTCAGAATTGCTGTAACCAAGATAATAGTAATAATAATGGCTGGCTCACAGTAATTTGCGCACAATTCCACCATTTATTATATATCACAATACATTAAAAACTATCTCTACATTTATATTATCTAAAAAACACAATTCATATCATCTATTTCATGATCGAGGTCCCTTTGAATGCGGAGCTCACGCATGTATCAAAAAATAAAAAATAGAAATAAAAACACGGTTTCCTTATTTGTTTCTTCCCTCTGGACGTGCGGTTAGTAATATTATCTGTTATACTGCTTGCATGTGCAGCGCCAGTTCTCAATGAGCTCATTCCTTATGCACATATATTAGCAGCATATTATTATTGATCCACGACATTCGCTGTATATGTTCCTCACGCTCTTGTTACAGTCGACGCTGCTTTACCTCCAACCTGCCTCGGATCGTGGCTTGATTGTATCACTCCTTGCTGGGCGTCTTCCCACGCATGCGTGTTGGACTTGCCGGAACGCCAAGCAATTAGCTGAAGTTGCGCTATGCCAAAATTCTTTATGAATGACATTCCACACTGTTCATTCAGAAACCGCCACCAGACGCGTTTTGGAACTAGTAGTTCCTACCTCAGTGGTGAAAAGACAATGAACGGCCGCCCGAACCTAACAGCCGAGTTATAAACCATTCTGGGTCAATTTCAAATTCTGGACCAGATCATGATGGGAACAACCTGGTTCATAGGTGTCAATACCTATTATACCTTTAACTACCGCATTCGTTTATATTAATAATATTAGTAGATGTTATCCTATCTTTTATACCATAAATGCCAGGTGTCAATGCACACTATTTGACTACCACGAATATTCATAGGTGTCAATACACATTATACAATAGACGACTGCATTATATGTTTGTGTCAATACACCTTATACAATATTGATAGATGTTACTCTATCTTTTGTATAACCATCGATACCACATGGTTCATAGATGTCAATACACACTGTGCGTTTAATTACCGCATTAAATGACATTGATAATACAGTCCTGATCAAAAGTTTAAGACCACTTGAGAAATGGCAAAAAAATCCTATTTAGCATGGCTGGGTCTTAACAAGGTTCCAAGTAGAGATTCAACATGCAACAAGAAGAAATGGGAGTGAGACAAAACATTTTTTGAGCATTCAATTCATTGAAAATAACGATTAAACTGAAACAGGCTGTTTTTCAGCTGATCCAAATTTTAGGACCACATGCCTTTAAAAGGCCAAATCTGTGCAAAGATGTGGATTCATTGTCATTTTCTGTCAGGTAGTCACACGTTGTGATGGCAAAGGCAAAAAAACTCTCCCTTTTTGAACGTGGTCGGGTTGTTGAACTTCATAAGCAGGGTCTCTCACAGCGCGCCATCGCTGCTGAGGTGGGACGCAGTAAGAAACTCATTTGGAATTTCTTAAATGATCCTGAGGGTTATGGAACAAAAAAGTCAAGTTGAAGACCTAAAAAAATGTCACCAGCACTGAGCCGGAGGATCCAATTGGCTGTCCGTCAAGACACTGGACGATCCTCGACCCAAATTAAGGCCCTTACTGGTGCTGACTGCAGCCCCATAACCATCAGACGGCATCTGAGACTGAAGGGCTTCAAAAACAAAAAACGTCTTCAAAGACCTCGTCTCCTTGAACTCCATTGAGCTGCTCGTTTGGACTTTGCAAGAGAGCACCAAACAAGGGGCATTCAAAGGTGGAAGAAAGTTTTATTCTCTGATGAGAATTTTTTTTAACCTTGATGGTTTCCAACGTTACTGGCATGACAAGCAGATCCCACCTGAGATGTTTTCTACGCGCCACAGTGGAGGGGGCGCCATAATGGTCTGGGGTGCTTTTTCCTTCAGTGGAACAATGGAGCTTAAGGAAGTGCAGGGGCGTCAAACGGCCGCTGGCTATGTCCAGATGTTGCAGAGAGCCTTCCTCATGACTGAGGGCCCTCGTCTGTGTGGTAACGACTCGGTTATTCAACAGGACAACGCTACAGTACACAATGCCCGCAGGACAAGGGACTTCTTCCAGGAGAATAACATCACTCTTTTGGCCCATCCTGCGTGTTCCCCCGATCTAAATCCAATTGAGAACCTTTGGGGATGGATGGCAAGGGAAGTTTACAAAAATGGACAACAGTTCCAGACATTAGATGGCCTTCGTGCGGCCGTCTTCACCACTTGGAGAAATGTTCCCTCTCACCTCATGGAAACGCTTGCATCAAGCATGCCGAAACAATAACGGCGGAGCTACTCATTACTGAGTTCATGTTTGGAAGTTGGATTTCTGTTTTGGGGGGGGTTTAGTTTTTTGGGGGAGGTGTGGTCCTAAACTTTTGATCAGCTGAAAAACAGCCTGTTTCAGTTTATTCGTTGTTTTCATTAAATTAAATGCTCAAAAAAATGTTTTGTCTCACTCCCATTTCTTCTTGTTGCATGTTGAAGCTCTACTTGGAACCTTGTTAAGACCCAGCCATGCTAAATAGGATATTTTTGCCATTTCTCAAGTGGTCTTAAACTTTTGATCAGGACTGTATTATCAATGTCATTTAATGCGGTAATTAAACGCACAGTGTGTATTGACATCTATGAACCATGTGGTATCAATGGTTATACAAAAGATAGAGTAACATCTATCAATATTGCATAAGGTGTATTGACACAAATATATAATGCAGTCGTCTATTGTATAATGTGTATTGACACCTATGAATATTCGTGGTAGTCAAATAGTGTGCATTGACACCTGGCATTTATGGTATAAAAGATAGGATAACATCTACTAATATTATTAATATAAACGAATGCGGTAGTTAAAGGTATAATAGGTATTGACACCTATGAACCAGGTTGTTCCCATCATGATCCGGTCCGGAATTTGAAATTGACCCAGAATGGTTTATAACTCGGCTGTTAGGTTCCAACGGCCATTCATTGCCTTTTCACCACTGCGGAAGGAACTACTAGTTCTGAAACGCGTCTGGTGGCAGGTTTCTGAACGGACAGTGTGGATTGTCATTCATAAAGAATTTTGGCATAGCGCAACTTCAGCTAATTGCTTGGCGTCCCGGCAAGTCCAACACGCATGCGTGGGAAGACGCCCAGCAAGGAGTGATACAATCAAGCCATGATCCGAGGCGGGTTGGAGGTAAAGCAGCGTCGACTGTAACAAGAGCGTGAGGAACATATACAGCGAATGCTGTGGATCAATAATATCAATATGCTGCTAATATATGTGCATAAGGAATGAGCTCATTGAGAACTGGCGCTGCACATGCAAGCAGTATAACAGATAATATTACT